>NC_135136.1:13636363-13939393 GCF_051014445.1 Colletes latitarsis
AATATTTTAGAGGATAACGCATGTTAGATCTGGGTTATGTCTAGGATTTGCCCAAATCAGGCTCATGAATTCGCATATTTCTCATACTTCATGGCTAGATACTGGGCTTTTTCAGGATTGGATCACGTAGTAATGTGGTACCACACTGAAACAGTAAATTAAACCTAGTTTCGATCAATATTTTAGAGGATAACGCAAGTTAGGTCTAGGTTAGGCCTGGGATTTTCCCTCATCAGACACATACTTTCGCATTCTTCACATACTTGTTGAACGGATCCTGGGGTTTTTCAGGTTTGGATCACGTAGTAATGTGGTAGCTCACTGAAACAGTCCATTAAACCTGGTTTCGATCAATATTTTAGAGGATAACGCATGTTCTATCTAGGTTAGGCCTGGGATTTGCCCTCATCAGACACATACTTTCGCATTCTCCACATACTTGTTGAACAGATCCTGGGTTCTTTCTGGTTTGGATCACGTAGTAATGTGGTAGCACACTGAAACAGTCCATTAAACCTGGTTTCGATCAATATTTTTGAGGATAACGCATGTTAGATCTTGGTTAGGCCTGGGATTTGCCCTCATCAGACACATACTTTCGCATTCTCCACATACTTGTTGAACAGATCCTAGGTATTCTTCTGGTTTGGATCACGTAGTAATGTGGTACCACACTGAAAGAGTCCATTAAACCCGGTTTCGATCAATATTTTAGTGGATAACGCAAGTTAGGTCTGGGATAGGTCTGGGATTTGCCCTCATCAGGGCCATATTTTCGCGTTCTTCACATACTTGTTGAACAGATCCTGGGTATTTTTCTGGTTTGGATCAGGTAGTAATGTGGCACCACACTGAAACAGTCGATTAAACCTGGTTTCGATCAATATTATTGAGGATAACGCATGTTAGGTCTAGGTTAGGCCCGGGATTTGCCCTCATCAGGCTCGTACTTTCGCATATTCCTCATGGTTCATGGCCGGATTCTGGGCTTTTTCTAGATTGGATCCTGTAGTATTGTGGTACCACACTGAAACATTCAATTAAACCTGGTCTTGATAAATATTTTAGAGGATATCGCATGTTAGATCTGGGTTATGTCTAGGATTTGCCCAAATCAGGCTCATAAATTCGCATATTTCTCATACTTCATGGCTAGATACTGGGCTTTTTCAGGATTGGATCACGTAGTAATGTGGTACCACACTGAAACAGTACATTTAACCTGGTTTCGATCAATATTTTAGAGGACAACGCAAGTTAGGTCTGCGATAGGTCTGGGAATTGCCATCATCAGGGTCATATTTTCGCGTTCTTCACATACTTGTTGAACAGATCCTGGGTATTTTTTTGGTTTGGATCACGTAGTAATGTGGTACCACACTGAAGCATTCAATTAAACCTGGTCTTGGTAAATATTTTAGAGGATAACGCATGTTAGGTCTGGGGTAGGTCTGGGATTTGCTCTCATCAGGCTCGTACTTTCGCATATTTCTCATACTTGATGGCCAGATTCTGGGCTTTTTCTAGTTTGGATTCTGTAGTAATGTGGTGCCACACTGAGACAGTCCATTTAACCTGGTTTCTATCAATATTTTAGAGGATAACACATGTTATGTCTAGGTTAGGCCTGGGATTTACTCTCATCAGGCTCGTACTTTCGCATATTTCTCATAATTCATGGCCAGATTGTGGGCTTTTTCTGGATTGGATCAGGTAGTAATGTGGTACCACCCTGAAACAGTCCATTAAACCCGGTTTCGATAAATATTTTAGAGGACAACGCAAGTTAGGTCTGGGATAGGTCTGGGATTTGCCCTGATCAGGCTCGCACTTTCGCATATTTCTCATACTCGGTGGCCAGATTCTGGGCTTTTTCTGGTTTGGATCCCGTAGTATTGTGGTACCACACTGAAACATTCAATTAATCCTGGTCTTGATAAATATTTTAGAGGATAACGCATGTTAGATCTGGGTTATGTCCAGGATTTGACCAAATCAGGCTCATAAATTCGCATATTTCTCATACTTCATGGCAAGATACTGGGCTTTTTCAGGATTGGATCACGTAGTAATGTGGTAGCACACTGAAACAGTCCATTAAACCTGGTTTCGATCAATATTTTAGAGGATAACGCATGTTCTGTCTAGGTTAGGCCTGGGATTTGCCCTCATCAGACACATACTTTCGCATTTTCCACATACATGTTGAACAGATTCTGGGTTTTTTCTGGTTTGGATCACGTAGTAATGTGGTAGCACACTGAAACAGTCCATTAAACCTGGTTTCGATCAATATATTTGAGGATAACTCATGTTAGGTCTAGGTTAGGCCCGGGATTTGCACTCATCAGGGTCATATTTCCGCGTTCTTCACATACTTGTTGAACAGATCCTGGGCTTTTTCTGGATTGGATCAGGTAGTAATGTGGTACCACACTGAAACAGTCCATTAAACCTGGTTTCGATCAATATTTTAGAGGATAACGCATGTTAGGTCTGGGGTAGGTCTGGGATTTGCTCTCATCAGGCTCGTACTTTCGCATATTTCTCATACTTGATGGCCAGATTCTGGGCTTTTTCTAGTTTGGATCCTGTAGTAATGTGGTGCCACACTGAGACAGTCCATTTAACCTGGTTTCTATCAATATTTTAGAGGATAACGCATTTTAGGTCTGGGGTAGGTCTGGGATTTGCTCTCATCAGGCTCGTAGTTTCGCATATTTCTCATACTCGGTGGCCAGATTCTGGGCTTTTTCTGGTTTGAATCACGTAGAAATGTGGTACCACACTGAAACATTCAATTAAACCTGGTACTGATAAGTAATTTTGAGGGTAACGCATGTTAGGTCTAGGTTAGGCCTGGGATTTGCCCTCATCAGACACATACTTTCGCATTCTCCACATACTTGTTGAACAGATCCTGGGTTCTTTCTGGTTTGGATCACGTAGTAATGTGGTAGCACACTGAAACAGTCCATTAAACCTGGTTTCGATCAATATTTTTGAGGATAACGCATGTTCGATCTTGGTTAGGCCTGGGATTTGCCCTCATCAGACACATACTTTCGCATTCTCCACATACTTGCTGAACAGATCCTAGGTATTCTTCTGGTTTGGATCACGTAGTAATGTGGTACCACACTGAAACAGTCCATTGAACCCGGTTTCGATCAATATTTTAATGCATAACGCAAGTTAGGTCTGGGATAGGTCTGGGATTTGCCCTCATCAGGGTCATATTTTCGCGTTCTCCACATACTTGTTGAACAGATCCTGGGTATTTTTCTGGTTTGGATCAGGTAGTAATGTGACACCACACTGAAACAGTCGATTACACCTGGTTTCGATCAATATTTTTGAGGATAACGCATGTTAGGTCTAGGTTAGGCCCGGGATTTGCCCTCATCAGGGTCATATTTCCGCGTTTTTCACATACTTGTTGAACAGATCCTGGGTATTTTTCTGGTTTGGATCACGTAGTAATGTGGTACCACACTGAACCAGTCGATTAAACCTGGTTTCGATCAGTATTTTTGAGGGTAACGCATGTTAGGCCTAGGTTAGGCCTGGGATTTTCCCTGATCAGCCACATACTTTCGCATTCTTCACATACTTGTTGAACGGATCCTGGGTTTTTTGTGGTTTGGATCACGTAGTAATGTGGTAACACACTGAAACATTCAATTAAACCTGGTCTTGATAAATGTTTTAGAGGATAACGCATGTTGGGTCTGGGATAGGTCTGGGATTTGCCCTCATCAGGCTCATAGTTTCGCGTTTTTCACATACTTGCTGAACAGATCCTGGGTATTTTCTGTTTTGGATCACGTAGTAATGTGGTACCACACTGAAACAGTCCATTAAACCTGGTTTCGATCAATATTTTAGAGAATAACGCATGTTAGGTCATGGTTAGGTCTGGGATTTGCTCTCATCAGGCTCGTACTTTCGCATATTCCTCATGGTTCATGGCCAGATTCTGGGCTTTTTCTAGATTGGATCCTGTAGTATTGTGGTACCACACTGAAACATTCAATTAAACCTGGTCTTGATAAATATTTTAGAGGATAACGCATGTTAGATCTGGGTTATGTCTAGGATTTGCCCAAATCAGGCTCATAAATTCGCATATTTCTTATACTTCATGGCTAGATACTGGGCTTCTTCAGGATTGGATCACGTAGTAATGTGGTACCACACTGAAACAGTACATTTAACCTGGTTTCGATCAATATTTTAGAGGACAACGCAAGTTAGGTCTGGGATAGGTCTGGGATTTGCCCTGATCAGGCTCGCACTTTCGCATATTTCTCATACTCGGTGGCCAGATTCTGGGCTTTTTCTAGTTTGGATTCTGTAGTAATGTGGCACCACACTGAAACAGTCGATTAAACCTGGTTTCGATCAATATTTTTGAGGATAACGCATGTTAGGTCTAGGTTAGGCCCGGGATTTGCCCTCATCAGGGTCATATTTCCGCGTTCTTCACATACTTGTTGAACAGATCCTGGGTATTTTTCTGGTTTGGATCACGTAGTAATGTGGTACCACACTGAAACAGTCGATTAAACCTGGTTTCGATCAATATTTTAAAGGACAACGGAAGTTAGGTCTCGGATAGGTCTGGGATTTGCCCTGATCAGGCTCGCACTTTCGCATATTTCTCATACTCGGTGGCCAGATTCTGGGCTTTTTCTGGTTTGGATCTCGTAGTATTGTGGTACCACACAGAAACATTCAATTAAACCTGGTCTTGATAAATATTTTAGAGGATAACGCATGTTAGGTCTAGGTTAGGCCCGGGATTTGCCCTCATCAGGGTCATATTTCCGCGTTCTTCACATACTTGTTGAACAGATCCTGGGTATTTTTCTGGATTGGACCACGTAGTAATGTGGTACCACACTGAAACAGCCCATTAAACCTGGTTTCGATCAATATTTTAGAGAAATAACGCATGTTAGGTCATGGTTAGGTCTGGGATTTGCTCTCATCAGGCTCGTACTTTCGCATATTCCTCATGGTTCATGGCCAGATTCTGGGCTTTTTCTAGATTGGATCCTGTAGTATTGTGGTACCACACTGAAACATTCAATTAAACCTGGTCCTGATAAATATTTTAGAGGATAACGCATGTTAGATCTGGGTTATGTCTAGGATTTGCCCAAATCAGGCTCATAAATTCGCATATTTCTCATACTTCATGGCTAGATACTGGGCTTTTTCAGGATTGGATCACGTAGTAATGTGGTACCACACTGAAACAGTACATTTAACCTGGTTTCGATCAATATTTTAGAGGACAACGCAAGTTAGGTCTGGGATAGGTCTAGGATTTGCCCTAATCAGGCACATAATTTCGCATTTTCCACATACATGTTGAACAGATCCTGGGTTTTTTCTGGTTTGGATCACGTAGTATTGTGGTACCACATTGAAACATTCAATTAAACCTGGTCTCGATAAATATTTTAGAGGATAACGCATGTTCTGTCTAGGTTAGGCCCGGGATTTGCCCTCATCAGGGTCATATTTCCGCGTTTTTCACATACTTGTTGAACAGATCCTGGGTATTTTTCTGGTTTGGATCACGTAGTAATGTGGTACCACACTGAAACAGTCGATTAAACCTGGTTTCGATCAGTATTTTTGAGGGTAACGCATGTTAGGCCTAGGTTAGGCCTGGGATTTTCCCTGATCAGCCACATACTTTCGCATTCTTCACATACTTGTTGAACGGATCCTGGGTTTTTTGTGGTTTGGATCACGTAGTAATGTGGTAACACACTGAAACATTCAATTAAACCTGGTCTTGATAAATGTTTTAGAGGATAACGCATGTTGGGTCTGGGATAGGTCTGGGATTTGCCCTCATCAGGCTCATAGTTTCGCGTTTTTCACATACTTGCTGAACAGATCCTGGGTATTTTCTGTTTTGGATCACGTAGTAATGTGGTACCACACTGAAACAGTCCATTAAACCTGGTTTCGATCAATATTTTAGAGAATAACGCATGTTAGGTCATGGTTAGGTCTGGGATTTGCTCTCATCAGGCTCGTACTTTCGCATATTCCTCATGGTTCATGGCCAGATTCTGGGCTTTTTCTAGATTGGATCCTGTAGTATTGTGGTACCACACTGAAACATTCAATTAAACCTGGTCTTGATAAATATTTTAGAGGATAACGCATGTTAGATCTGGGTTATGTCTAGGATTTGCCCAAATCAGGCTCATAAATTCGCATATTTCTTATACTTCATGGCTAGATACTGGGCTTCTTCAGGATTGGATCACGTAGTAATGTGGTACCACACTGAAACAGTACATTTAACCTGGTTTCGATCAATATTTTAGAGGAGAACGCAAGTTAGGTCTGGGATAGGTCTGGGATTTGCCCTGATCAGGCTCGCACTTTCGCATATTTCTCATACTCGGTGGCCAGATTCTGGGCTTTTTCTAGTTTGGATTCTGTAGTAATGTGGCACCACACTGAAACAGTCGATTAAACCTGGTTTCGATCAATATTTTTGAGGATAACGCATGTTAGGTCTAGGTTAGGCCCGGGATTTGCCCTCATCAGGGTCATATTTCCGCGTTCTTCACATACTTGTTGAACAGATCCTGGGTATTTTTCTGGTTTGGATCACGTAGTAATGTGGTACCACACTGAAACAGTCGATTAAACCTGGATTCGATCAATATTTTAAAGGACAACGGAAGTTAGGTCTCGGATAGGTCTGGGATTTGCCCTGATCAGGCTCGCACTTTCGCATATTTCTCATACTCGGTGGCCAGATTCTGGGCTTTTTCTGGTTTGGATCCCGTAGTATTGTGGTACCACACAGAAACATTCAATTAAACCTGGTCTTGATAAATATTTTAGAGGATAACGCATGTTAGGTCTAGGTTAGGCCTGGGATTTGCCCTCATCAGACACATACTTTCGGATTCTCCACATACTTGTTGAACAGATCCTGGGTTCTTTCTGGTTTGGATCACGTAGTAATGTGGTAGCACACTGAAACAGTCCATTAAACCCGTTTTCGATCAATATTTTTGAGGATAACGCATGTTAGATCTTGGTTAGGCCTGGGATTTGCCCTCATCAGACACATACTTTCGCATTCTCCACATACTTGTTGAACAGATCCTAGGTATTCTTCTGGTTTGGATCACGTAGTAATGTGGTACCACACTGAAACAGTCCATTAAACCCGGTTTCGATCAATATTTTAGTGCATAACGCAAGTTAGGTCTGGGATAGGTCTGGGATTTGCCCTCATCAGGGTCATATTTTCGCGTTCTCCACATACTTGTTGAACAGATCCTGAGTATTTTTCTGGTTTGGATCAGGTAGTAATGTGGCACCACACTGAAACAGTCGATTAAACCTGGTTTCGATCAATATTTTTGAGGATAACGCATGTTAGGTCTAGGTTAGGCCCGGGATTTGCCCTCATCAGGGTCACATTTCCGCGTTCTTCACATACTTGTTGAACAGATCCTGGGTATTTTTCTGGTTTGGACCACGTAGTAATGTGGTACCACACTGAAACAGCCCATTAAACCTGGTTTCGATCAATATTTTAGAGAAATAACGCATGTTAGGTCATGGTTAGGTCTGGGATTTGCTCTCATCAGGCTCGTACTTTCGCGTTTTTCACATACTTGCTGAACAGATCCTGGGTATTTTCTGTTTTGGATCACGTAGTAATGTGGTACCACACTGAAACAGTCCATTAAACCTGGTTTCGATCAATATTTTAGAGAATAACGCATGTTAGGTCATGGTTAGGTCTGGGATTTGCTCTCATCAGGCTCGTACTTTCGCATATTCCTCATGGTTCATGGCCAGATTCTGGGCTTTTTCTAGATTGGATCCTGTAGTATTGTGGTACCACACTGAAACATTCAATTAAACCTGGTCTTGATAAATATTTTAGAGGATAACGCATGTTAGATCTGGGTTATGTCTAGGATTTGCCCAAATCAGGCTCATAAATTCGCATATTTCTTATACTTCATGGCTAGATACTGGGCTTCTTCAGGATTGGATCACGTAGTAATGTGGTACCACACTGAAACAGTACATTTAACCTGGTTTCGATCAATATTTTAGAGGACAACGCAAGTTAGGTCTGGAATAGGTCTGGGATTTGCCCTGATCAGGCTCGCACTTTCGCATATTTCTCATACTCGGTGGCCAGATTCTGGGCTTTTTCTAGTTTGGATTCTGTAGTAATGTGGCACCACACTGAAACAGTCGATTAAACCTGGTTTCGATCAATATTTTTGAGGATAACGCATGTTAGGTCTAGGTTAGGCCCGGGATTTGCCCTCATCAGGGTCATATTTCCGCGTTCTTCACATACTTGTTGAACAGATCCTGGGTATTTTTCTGGTTTGGATCACGTAGTAATGTGGTACCACACTGAAACAGTCGATTAAACCTGGTTTCGATCAATATTTTAAAGGACAACGGAAGTTAGGTCTCGGATAGGTCTGGGATTTGCCCTGATCAGGCTCGCACTTTCGCATATTTCTCATACTCGGTGGCCAGATTCTGGGCTTTTTCTGGTTTGGATCCCGTAGTATTGTGGTACCACACAGAAACATTCAATTAAACCTGGTCTTGATAAATATTTTAGAGGATAACGCATGTTAGGTCTAGGTTAGGCCTGGGATTTGCCCTCATCAGACACATACTTTCGGATTCTCCACATACTTGTTGAACAGATCCTGGGTTCTTTCTGGTTTGGATCACGTAGTAATGTGGTAGCACACTGAAACAGTCCATTAAACCCGGTTTCGATCAATATTTTTGAGGATAACGCATGTTAGATCGTGGTTAGGCCTGGGATTTGCCCTCATCAGACACATACTTTCGCATTCTCCACATACTTGTTGAACAGATCCTAGGTATTCTTCTGGTTTGGATCACGTAGTAATGTGGTACCACACTGAAACAGTCCATTAAACCCGGTTTCGATCAATATTTTAGTGCATAACGCAAGTTAGGTCTGGGATAGGTCTGGGATTTGCCCTCATCAGGGTCATATTTTCGCGTTCTCCACATACTTGTTGAACAGATCCTGAGTATTTTTCTGGTTTGGATCAGGTAGTAATGTGGCACCACACTGAAACAGTCGATTAAACCTGGTTTCGATCAATATTTTTGAGGATAACGCATGTTAGGTCTAGGTTAGGCCCGGGATTTGCCCTCATCAGGGTCATATTTCCGCGTTCTTCACATACTTGTTGAACAGATCCTGGGCTTTTTCTGGATTGGATCAGGTAGTAATGTGGTACCACACTGAAACAGTCCATTAAACCCGGTTTCGATCAATATTTTAGAGGACAACGCAAGTTAGGTCTGGGATAGGTCTGGGATTTGCCCTGATCAGGCTCGCACTTTCGCATATTTCTCATACTCGGTGGCCAGATTCTGGGCTTTTTCTAGTTTGGATTCTGTAGTAATGTGGTGCCACACTGAGACAGTCCATTTAACCTGGTTTCTATCAATATTTTAGAGGATAACGCATGTTAGGTCTGGGGTAGGTCTGGGATTTGCTCTCATCAGGCTCGTAGTTTCGCATATTTCTTATACTTGATGGCCAGATTCTGGGCTTTTTCTAGTTTGGATTCTGTAGTAATGTGGTGCCACACTGAGACAGTCCATTTAACCTGGTTTCTATCAATATTTTAGAGGATAACACATGTTATGTCTAGGTTAGGCCTGGGATTTACTCTCATCAGGCTCGTACTTTCGCATATTTCTTATAATTCATGGCCAGATTCTGGGCTTTTTCTGGATTGGATCAGGTAGTAATGTGGTACCACACTGAGACAGTCCATTAAACCTGGTTTCGATCAATATTTTAAAGGACAACGGAAGTTAGGTCTCGGATAGGTCTGGGATTTGCCCTGATCAGGCTCGCACTTTCGCATATTTCTCATACTCGGTGGCC
Source organism: Colletes latitarsis (assembly GCF_051014445.1). Lineage (NCBI taxonomy): Eukaryota > Metazoa > Arthropoda > Insecta > Hymenoptera > Colletidae > Colletes > Colletes latitarsis. The sequence goes on from NC_135136.1 coordinate 13,646,334, forward strand.
AGATTCTGGGCTTTTTCTGGTTTGGATCCCGTAGTATTGTGGTACCACACAGAAACATTCAATTAAACCTGGTCTTGATAAATATTTTAGAGGATAACGAATGTTAGATCTGGGTTATGTCTAGGATTTGCCCAAATCAGGCTCATAAATTCGCATATTTCTCATACTTCATGGCTAGATACTGGGCTTTTTCAGGATTGGATCACGTAGTAATGTGGTACCACACTGAAACAGTAAATTAAACCTAGTTTCGATCAATATTTTAGAGGATAACGCATGTTCTGTCTAGGTTAGGCCTGGGATTTGCCCTCATGAGACACATACTTTCGCATTTTCCACATACATGTTGAACAGATCCTGGGTATTTTTCTGGTTTGGATCAGGTAGTAATGTGGTACCACACTGAAGCAGTCGATTAAACCTGGTTTCGATCAATATATTTGAGGATAACGCATGTTAGGTCTGGGGTAGGTCTGGGATTTGCTCTCATCAGGCTCGTAGTTTCGCATATTTCTCATACTTGATGGCCAGATTCTGGGCTTTTTCTAGTTTGGATTCTGTAGTAATGTGGTGCCACACTGAGACAGTTCATTTAACCTGGTTTCTATCAATATTTTAGAGGATAACACATGTTATGTCTAGGTTAGGCCTGGGATTTACTCTCATCAGGCTCGTACTTTCGCATATTTCTCATAATTCATGGCCAGATTCTGGGCTTTTTCTGGATTGGATCAGGTAGTAATGTGGTACCACACTGAGACAGTCCATTAAACCTGGTTTCGATCAATATTTTAAAGGGCAACGGAAGTTAGGTCTCGGATAGGTCTGGGATTTGCCCTGATCAGGCTCGCACTTTCGCATATTTCTCATACTCGGTGGCCAGATTCTGGGCTTTTTCTGGTTTGGATCCCGTAGTATTGTGGTACCACACAGAAACATTCAATTAAACCTGGTCTTGATAAATATTTTAGAGGATAACGCATGTTAGATCTGGGTTATGTCTAGGATTTGCCCAAATCAGGCTCATAAATTCGCATATTTCTCATACTTCATGGCTAGATACTGGGCTTTTTCAGGATTGGATCACGTAGTAATGTGGTACCACACTGAAACAGTAAATTAAACCTAGTTTCGATCAATATTTTAGAGGATAACGCATGTTCTGTCTAGGTTAGGCCTGGGATTTGCCCTCATCAGACACATACTTTCGCATTTTCCACATACATGTTGAACAGATCCTGGGTATTTTTCTGGTTTGGATCAGGTAGTAATGTGGTACCACACTGAAGCAGTCGATTAAACCTGGTTTCGATCAATATATTTGAGGATAACTAATGTTAGGTCTAGGTTAGGCCCGGGATTTGCCCTCATCAGGGTCATATTTCCGCGTTCTTCACATACTTGTTGAACAGATCCTGGGCTTTTTCTGGATTGGATCAGGTAGTAATGTGGTACCACACTGAAACAGTCCATTAAACCCGGTTTCGATCAATATTTTAGAGGACAACGCAAGTTAGGTCTGGGATAGGTCTGGGATTTGCCCTGATCAGGCTCGCACTTTCGCATATTTCTCATACTCGGTGGCCAGATTCTGGGCTTTTTCTGGTTTGGATCCCGTAGTATTGTGCTACCACACTGAAACATTCAATTAATCCTGGCCTTAATAAATATTTTAGAGGATAACGCATGTTAGATCTGGGTTATGTCTAGGATTTGTCCAAATCAGGCTCATAAATTCGCATATTTCTCATACTTCATGGCTAGATACTGGGCTTTTTCAGGATTGGATCACGTAGTAATGTGGTAGCACACTGAAACAGTCCATTAAACCTGGTTTCGATCAATATTTTAGAGGATAACGCATGTTCTGTCTAGGTTAGGCCTGGGATTTGCCCTCATCAGACACATACTTTCGCATTTTCCACATACATGTTGAACAGATCCCGGGTATTTTTCTGGTTTGGATCACGTAGTAATGTGGTAGCACACTGAAACAGTCCATTAAACCTGGTTTCGACCAATATATTTGAGGATAACTCATGTTAGGTCTAGGTTAGGCCCGGGATTTGCACTCATCAGGGTCATATTTCCGCGTTCTTCACATACTTGTTGAACAGATCCTGGGCTTTTTCTGGATTGGATCAGGTAGTAATGTGGTACCACACTGAAACAGTCCATTAAACCTGGTTTCGATCAATATTTTAGAGGATAACGCATGTTAGGTCTGGGGTAGGTCTGGGATTTGCTCTCATCAGGCTCGTACTTTCGCATATTTCTCATACTTGATGGCCAGATTCTGGGCTTTTTCTAGTTTGGATTCTGTAGTAATGTGGTGCCACACTGAGACAGTCCATTTAACCTGGTTTCTATCAATATTTTAGAGGATAACGCATTTTAGGTCTGGGGTAGGTCTGGGATTTGCTCTCATCAGGCTCGTAGTTTCGCATATTTCTCATACTTGATGGCCAGATTCTGGGCTTTTTCTAGTTTGGATTCTGTAGTAATGTGGTGCCACACTGAGACAGTCCATTTAACCTGGTTTCTATCAATATTTTAGAGGATAACGCATGTTATGTCTAGGTTAGGCCTGGGATTTGCTCTCATCAGGCTCGTACTTTCGCATATTTCTCATAATTCATGGCCAGATTCTGGGCTTTTTCTGGATTGGATCAGGTAGTAATGTGGTACCACACTGAGACAGTCCATTAAACCTGGTTTCGATCAATATTTTAGAGGACAACGGAAGTTACGTCTCGGATAGGTCTGGGATTTGCCCTGATCAGGCTCGCACATTCGCATATTTCTCATACTCGGTGGCCAGATTCTGGGCTTTTTCTGGTTTGGATCCCGTAGTATTGTGCTACCACACTGAAACATTCAATTAAACCTGGTCTTGATAAATATTTTAGAGGATAACGCATGTTAGATCTGGGTTATGTCTAGGATTTGTCCAAATCAGGCTCATAAATTCGCATATTTCTCATACTTCATGGCTAGATACTGGGCTTTTTCAGGATTGGATCACGTAGTAATGTGGTAGCACACTGAAACAGTCCATTAAACCTGGTTTCGATCAATATTTTAGAGGATAACGCATGTTCTGTCTAGGTTAGGCCTGGGATTTGCCCTCATCAGACACATACTTTCGCATTTTCCACATACATGTTGAACAGATCCTGGGTATTTTTCTGGTTTGGATCACGTAGTAATGTGGTAGCACACTGAAACAGTCCATTAAACCTGGTTTCGATCAATATATTTGAGGATAACTCATGTTAGGTCTAGGTTAGGCCCGGGATTTGCACTCATCAGGGTCATATTTCCGCGTTCTTCACATACTTGTTGAACAGATCCTGGGCTTTTTCTGGATTGGATCAGGTAGTAATGTGGTACCACACTGATACAGTCCATTAAACCTGGTTTCGATCAATATTTTAGAGGATAACGCATGTTAGGTCTGGGGTAGGTCTGGGATTTGCTCTCATCAGGCTCGTACTTTCGCATATTTCTCATACTTGATGGCCAGATTCTGGGCTTTTTCTAGTTTGGATTCTGTAGTAATGTGGTGCCACACTGAGACAGTCCATTTAACCTGGTTTCTATCAATATTTTAGAGGATAACGCATTTTAGGTCTGGGGTAGGTCTGGGATTTGCTCTCATCAGGCTCGTAGTTTCGCATATTTCTCATACTTGATGGCCAGATTCTGGGCTTTTTCTAGTTTGGATTCTGTAGTAATGTGGTGCCACACTGAGACAGTCCATTTAACCTGGTTTCTATCAATATTTTAGAGGATAACGCATGTTATGTCTAGGTTAGGCCTGGGATTTGCTCTCATCAGGCTCGTACTTTCGCATATTTCTCATAATTCATGGCCAGATTCTGGGCTTTTTCTGGATTGGATCAGGTAGTAATGTGGTACCACACTGAGACAGTCCATTAAACCTGGTTTCGATCAATATTTTAGAGGACAACGGAAGTTACGTCTCGGATAGGTCTGGGATTTGCCCTGATCAGGCTCGCACTTTCGCATATTTCTCATACTCGGTGGCCAGATTCTGGGCTTTTTCTGGTTTGGATCCCGTAGTATTGTGCTACCACACTGAAACATTCAATTAAACCTGGTCTTGATAAATATTTTAGAGGATAACGCATGTTAGATCTGGGTTATGTCTAGGATTTGTCCAAATCAGGCTCATAAATTCGCATATTTCTCATACTTCATGGCTAGATACTGGGCTTTTTCAGGATTGGATCACGTAGTAATGTGGTACCACACTTAAACAGTAAATTAAACCTAGTTTCGATCAATGTTTTAGAGGATAACGCAAGTTAGGTCTGGGATAGGTCTGGCATTTGCCCTCATCAGGGTCATATTATCGCATTTTTCACATACTTGTTGAACAGATCCCTGGCTTTTTCTGGTTTGAATCACGTAGAAATGTGGTACCAAACTGAAACATTCAATTAAACCTGGTACTGATAAATAATTTTGAGGGTAACGCATGTTAGGTCTAGGTTAGGCCCGGGATTTGCCCTCATCAGGGTCATATTTCCGCGTTCTTCACATACTTGTTGAACAGATCCTGGGTATTTTTCTGGTTTGGATCACGTAGTAATGTGGTAGCACACTGAAACAGTCGATTAAACCTGGTTTCGATCAGTATTTTTGAGGGTAACGCATGTTAGGTCTAGGTTAGGCCTGGGATTTGCTCTCATCAGGCTCGTACTTTCGCATATTCCTCATGGTTCATGGCCAGATTCTGGGCTTTTTCTAGATTGGCTCCTGTAGTATTGTGGTACCACACTGAAACATTCAATTAAACCTGGTCTTGATAAATATTTTAGAGGATAACGCATGTTAGATCTGGGTTATGTCTAGGATTTGCCCAAATCAGGCTCATAAATTCGCATATTTCTCATACTTCATGGCTAGATACTGGGCTTTTTCAGGATTGGATCACGTAGTAATGTGGTACCACACTGAAACAGTACATTTAACCTGGTTTCGATCAATATTTTAGAGGACAACGCAAGTTAGGTCTGGGATAGGTCTAGGATTTGCCCTAATCAGGCACATAATTTCGCATTTTCCACATACATGTTGAACAGACCCTGGGTTTTTTCTGGTTTGGATGACGTAGTATTGTGGTACCACATTGAAACATTCAATTAAACCTGGTCTTGATAAATATTTTAGAGGATAACGCATGTTAGATCTGGGTTATGTCTAGGATTTGCCCAAATCAGGCTCATAAATTCGCATATTTCTCATACTTCATGGCTAGATATTGGGCTTTTTCAGGATTGGATCACGTAGTAATGTGGTACCACACTGGAACAGTAAATTAAACCTAGTCTCGATCAATATTTTAGAGGTTAACGCATGTTCTGTCTAGGTTAGGCCTGGGATTTGCCCTCATCAGACACATACTTTTGCATTTTCCACATACATGTTGAACAGATCCTGGGTATTATTCTGGTTTGGATCAGGTAGTAATGTGGTACCACACTGAAGCAGTAGATTAAACCTGGTTTCGATCAATATATTTGAGGATAACTAATGTTAGGTCTAGGTTAGGCCCGGGATTTGCCCTCATCAGGGTCATATTTCCGCGTTCTTCACATACTTGTTGAACAGATCCTGGGCTTTTTCTGGATTGGATCAGGTAGTAATGTGGTACCACACTGAAACAGTCCATTAAACCCGGATTCGATCAATATTTTAGAGGACAACGCAAGTTAGGTCTGGGATAGGTCTGGGATTTGCCCTGATCAGGCTCGCACTTTCGCATATTTCTCATACTCGGTGGCCAGATTCTGGGCTTTTTCTGGTTTGGATCCCGTAGTATTGTGGTACCACACTGAAACATTCAATTAAACCTGGTCTTGACAAATATTTTAGAGGATAACGCATGTTAGATCTGGGTTATGTCTAGGATTTGCCCAAATCAGGCTCATAAATTCGCATATTTCTCATACTTCATGGCTTGATACTGGGCTTTTTCAGGATTGGATCACGTAGTAATGTGGTGGCACACTGAAACAGTCCACTAAACCTGGTTTCGATCAATATTTTAGAGGATAACGCATGTTCTGTCTAGGTTAGGCCTGGGATTTCCCCTCATCAGACACATACTTTCGCATTTTCCGCATACATGTTGAACAGATTCTGGGTTTTTTCTGGTTTGGATCACGTAGTAATGTGGTAGCACAATGAAACAGTCCATTAAGCCTGGTTTCGATCAATATATTTGGGGATAACTCATGTTAGGTCTAGGTTAGTCCCGGGGTTTGCCCTCATCAGGGTCATATTTCCGCGTTCTTCACATACTTGTTGAACAGATCCTGCGTTTTTTCTGGTTTGGATCAGGTAGTAATGAGGTACCACACAGAAGCAGCCGATTAAACCTGGTTTCGATCAATATTTTCGAGGATAACGCAAGTTAGGTCTGGAATAGGTCTGGGATTTGCCCTCATCAGGGTCACATTTTCGCGTTCTTCACATACTTGTTGAACAGATCCTGGGTATTTTTCTGGTATGGATCACGTAGTAATGTGGTACCACACTGCAATAGTCGATTAAACCTGGTTTCGATCAATATTTTAGAGGACAACGCAAGTTAGGTCTGGGATAGGTCTGGGATTTGCCCTGACCAGGCTCGTACTTTCGCATATTTCTCATACTTGGTTGCCAGATTCTGGGCTTTTTCTGGTTTGAATCCCGTAGTATTGTGGTACCACACTGAAACATTCAATTAAACCTGGTCTTGATAAATATTTTAGAGGATAACGCATGTTAGATCTGGGTTATGTCTAGGATTTGTCCAAATCAGGCTCATAAATTCGCATATTTCTCATACTTCATGGCTAGATACTGGTCTTTTTCAGGATTGGATCACGTAGTAATGTGGTACCACACTTAAACAGTAAATTAAACCTAGTTTCGATCAATGTTTTAGAGGATAACGCAAGTTAGGTCTGGGATAGGTCTGGGATTTGCCCTCATCAGGCTCATATTTCCGCGTTCTTCACATACTTGTTGAACAGATCCTGGGTATTTTTCTGGTTTGGATCACGTAGTAATGTGGTACCACACTGTAGTAGTCGATTAAACCTGGTTTCGATCAATATTTTAGAGGACAACGCAAGTTAGGTCTGGGATAGGTCTGGGATTTGCCCTCATCAGGCTCATAGTTTCGCGTTTTTCACATACTTGTTGGAACAGATCCTGGGTTTTTCTGTTTTGGATCACGTTGTAATGTGGTGCCACACTGAAACTGTCCATTAAACCTGGTTTCGATCAATATTTTAGAGAATAACGCATGTTAGGTCATGGTTAGGTCTGGGATTTGCTCTCATCAGGCTCGTACCTTCGCATATTTCTCATACTTGATGGCTAGATCCAGGGCTTTTTCTGGATTGGGTTACGTAGTAATGTGGTACCACACTGAAACAGTCCATTAAACCTGGTTTCCATCAATATTTTAGAGGACAACGCAAGTTAGGTCTGGTATAGGTCTGGGATTTGCCCTCATCAGGGTCATATTTTCACGTTCTTCACATACTTGTTGAACAGATCCTGGGTATTTTTCTGGTTTGGATCAGGTAGTAACGTGGTACCACACTGAAGCAGTCGATTAAACCTGGTTTCGATCAATATTTTTGAGGATAACGCATGTTAGGTCTAGGTTAGGCCCGGGATTTGCCCTCACCAGGGTCATATTTCCGCGTTCTTCACATACTTGTTGAACAGATCCTAGGTATTTTTCTGGTTTGGATCACGCAGTAATGTGGTACCACACTGAAATAGTCGGTTAAACCGGTTTTCGATCAATATTTTAGAGATTAACGCATGTTAGGTCATGGTTAGGTCTGGGATTTGCTCTCATCAGGCTCGTACTTTCGCATATTCCTCATACATGATGGCCAGATTCTGGGCTTTTTCTAATAAAATTTGGATCCTGTAGTAATGTGGTACCACACTGAAACAGTCCATTTAACCTGGTTTCGATCAATATTATAGAGGATAACGCATGTTATGTCTCGGTTAGGCCTGGGATTTGCCCTCATCAGACACATACTTTCGCATTCTCCACATACTTGTTGAACAGATCCTGGGTTTTTTCAGGTTTGGACACGTAGTAATGTGGTACCACACTGAAACATTCAATTAAACCTGGTCTTGATAAATATTTTGGAGGATAACGCATGTTAGGTCTGGGTTAGGTCTAGGATTTGCCCTAATCAGGCTCATATTTTCGCATATTTCTCAAACTTGATGGCCACATCTATTGCTTTTTCTGGTTTGGATCATGTGGTAATGTGGTATCACACTGATAAAGCCCATTAAACCCGGTTTCGATGAATAGTTTAGAGGATAACTCATGTTAGGTCAAGGTTAGTCCTGGGATTTGCCCTCATCAGACTCATACTTTCGCATATTTCTCATACTTGTTGGCCAAATCCTGGGTTTTTTTCTGGTCTGGATCACGTAGTAATGTGGTACCACACTGAAACATTCAATTAAACCTGGTCTTGATAAATATTTTAGAGGATAACGCATGTTAGGTCAGGGTTAGGTCTAGGATTTGCCCTCATCAGGCTCGTACTTTCGAATATTTCTCATAGTTCATGGCCTGATTCTGGGCTTTTTCTGGTTTGGATCACATAGTAATGTGGTACCACACTGAAACAGTCGATTAAACCCGGTTTCGGTCAGTATTTTTGAGGGTAACGCATGTTAGGTCTAGGTTAGGCCTGGGATTTTCCCTCATCAGACACATACTTTCGCATTCTTCACATACTTGTTGAACAGATCCGGGGTTTTTTCAGGTTTGGATCACGTAGAAATGTGGTACCACACTGAAACATTCAATTAAACCTGGTACTGATAAATATTTTTGAGGGAATCGGATGTTAGGTCTAGGTTAGGCCTGGGATTTTCCCTCATCAGACACATACTTTCGCATTCTTCACATACTTGTTGAACGGATCCTGGGTTTTTTCTGGTTTGGATAACGTAGTAATGTGGTAGCACACTGAAACAGTCCATTAAACCTGGTTTCGATCAATATTTTAGAGAATAACTCATGTTAGGTCTAGGTTAGGTCTGGGATTTGCCCTCAACAGGTTCATATTTTCGCGTTCTTTACATACTTGTTAAACAGATCCTGGGCATTTTTCTGGTTTGGATCACGTAGTAATGTGGTACCACACTAAAACAGTCCATTAAACCTTGTTTCGATCAATATTTTAGAGGATAACTCATGTTATGTCTAGGTTAGGCCTGTGATTTGCCCTCATCAGACACATACTTTCGCATTCTTCAGATACTTGCTGAACGGATCCTGGGTTTTTTCTGGTTTGGATCACGTAGTAATGTGGTAGCACACTGAAACAGACCATTAAACCTGGTTTCGATCAATATTTTAGAGAATAACTCATGTTAGGTCTAGGTTAGGTCTGGGATTTGCCCTCATCAGGTTCATATTTTCGCGTTCTTCACATTCTTGTTAAACAGATTCTGGGTATTTTTCTAGTTTGGATCACGTAGTAATGTGGTACCACACTAAAACTGTCCATTAAACCTTGTTTCACCAATATTTTAGAGGATAACGCATGTTCTGTCTAGGTTAGGCCTGGGATTTGCCCTCATCAGACACATACTTTCGCATTTTCCACATACATGTTGAACAGGTCCTGGGTTTTTTCTGGTTTGGATCACGTAGTAATATGGTAGCACACTGAAACAGTCCATTAAACCTGGTTTCGATCAATATTTTTGAGGATAACGCATGTTAGATCTAGGTTAGGCCTGGGATTTGCCCTCATCAGACACATACTTTCGCATTCGTCACATACTTGTTGACGGATCCTGGGTATTTTTCTGGTTTGGATCAGGTAGTAACGTGGTACCACACTGAAGCAGTCGATTAAACCTGGTTTCGATCAATATTTTTGAGGATAACGCATGTTATGTCTGGGAGAGGTCCGGGATTTGCCCTCATCAGACACATACTTTTTTTTTTTTTTTTTTTTTTTTTTTGTCGTGGGGAAAATCTTCGAAAGACTCCCTCCCACCTCCTTGGGGAGAGGTGGGAGGGGTGTGTGGGATTCCCCGCGCCCGTACAACGACAGGCGCGGGACCTACCCACTAAAAACCCCACGGTGACCCTTCGGCACGCTTTGGGAGGATACCGGGAATCGCTCGAAGCATTCTTCCGGTATCCTCCCCGTGCCCGCGCTTTCGCGCCCATCCCCCGGGGGGACAATCGGTCCCCCCAGTAGACACACTGCCTCATAGCGGCGGGACGGGGCCACTCCATCCCGCCGCTATCCGTCCCGGGGCCGCGTTTAGTGGCGGCTGCGAGCCCCAACTCGCAACCGCCCGCGACCCCGTTTCCACCCCTCGGCGGCCGGGCGTTCTTGGCCGCACCAGACCGCCGAGGGTGCCTCCCCTTGCGTCGGACCGGTAGGGGGAGGCACTCCTACCCCCAACCGGTCCGACCCGGCGCCGCCTGGCGGGAGGAGGGTCCCCTCAGGACCCCCCTCCCAGCCTAGGTCATCCGCCACGCCGAGGCGGCCGCCCGCGACGCCTCGCGACCGGGCGACGACCTCGGGCCACCGCACGAGCGCGAGCTTCAGCGCGCCGCTGAAGCTCGCGCTCCCTCCCCGCGGCCTCCTTCTGCAACATTACGTTCTCGCAGAAGGAGGCCACGGCCCTCCACTTCTCCTCGCTGCCGAGCATGGCGCGCACCACGCCCGGCAGCGAGACATCCCGCCCGACGACGCCGACCAGGACACGGCGCTCCCCCTCCCACGCGGGGCATACCTCCAGGGTATGATCCGCCGTGTCCTCCTCAGCGTCGCAGTGGCAGCAACGCGCCGTCGGCTCCTTCCCTATCCGGCACAGGTATCTTCCGAAGCTCCCATGCCCGGAAAACACCTGTGCCAGCCGGTAGGTGAAGCTGCCATGGCCTCTGTCCAGCCACTCCTTCAGGAGTGGCCGAACAGCCCCGACAGTCCGGTGCCCCGCGGTTGGCAGAGCCAGCCGCTCCTGCCACGCGAGCAACACGGACTGCCGGGCCTGGCGCTTCAAATCGCCCCAAGCAGGTTCCTGCCCGCCCGGGACCGCCCCCACCCCCGCGCGACGGTCGACGCGGTGCCGGTACATCACCGCGTGCGACCGCGCGAGCAGGTCCATGGGCGGCATCCCCGCTAGCACCGTCGCCGCCTCATGTGACACGGTCCGATACCCGCGGACGACCCTGAGCGCCATGCGCCTCTGCACCCGACGCAGCATAGTCATGCTGCGCCGGGAGGCAGCCAGGTCGTCCGCCCAGACGGGGGCCCCGTATAGGGCCACCGACTGGACCATTGCCACATAGAGGCGACGAACTCGGCCCGCCGGGCCCCCCAGGTTGGGCAGGATCCGGCCCAGAGCCGCAACCATCCTTTCCAACCGGGGGCCAGGCAGCGGAAATGCTCCACGAAACGCCAGTGGCTATCGAGGATCAGCCCCAGATACCTGATCTGGGGCTTCACCTCGATGTCAGCCCCACCCACCCGGATCAGAGGGGGTGGCGGATCCTGCCGAGGTGAATGAAACGCAATCACCTCGGTCTTATGGACCGCCACCGTCATCCCCATCCCCCTGATCTGGTCGACGACGCGTTGCGACCCCTCCTCCGCGCGACGCATGGCCCTCCCCCAGTGCGCCCCGACGGCCAGCACCAGTGTGTCATCCGCATAACACACCGTGCTGACGCCGTCGGGGATCAGACACATACTTTCGCATTCGTCACATACTTGTTGACGGATCCTGGGTATTTTTCTGGCTTGGATCTGGTAGTAATGTGGTACCACACTGAAACAGTCGATAAAAACCTAGTTTCGATCAATTTTTTTGAGGGTAACGCATTTTAGGTCTAGGTTAGGCCTGGTATTTTCCCGCATGAGACACATACTTTCACATTCTTCGCAGACTTGTTGAACGGATTCTGGGCTTTTTCTGGTTTGGATGCCGTAGTAATGTGGTACCACACTGAAACATTCAATTAAACCTGGTCTTGATAAATATTTTGGAGGATAACGCATGTTAGGTCTGGGTTAGGTCTAGGATTTGCCCTAATCAGGCTCATATTTTCGCATATTTCTCAAACTTGATGGCCAGATCCATTGCTTTTTCTGGTTTGGATCATGTGGTAATGTGGTATCACACTGATGCAGCCCATTAAACCTGGTTTCAATGAATAGTTTAGAGGATAACTCATGTTAGGTCAAGGTTAGTCCTGGGATTTGCCCTCATCAGACTCATACTTTCGCATATTTCTCGTACTTGTTGGCCAGATCCTGGGTTGTTTTCTGGCCTGGATCACGTAGTAATGTGGTACCACACTGAATCAGTCCATTAAACCTGGTTTCGATCAATATTTTAGAACTTAACGCATGTTAGGTCTAGGTTAGGCCTGGGATTTGCCCTCAGCAGGCACATACTTTCGCATTCTTCACATATTTGTTGTACAGATCCTGGGTTTTTTCTGGTTTGGATCACGTAGTAATGTGGTCGCACACTGAAACAGTCCATTAAACCTGGTTTCGATCAATATTTTAGAGGATAACGCATGTTCTGTCTAGGTTAGGCCTGGGATTTGCCCTCATCAGACACATACTTTCGCATTCGTCACATACTTGTTGACGGATCCTGGGTTTTTTGTGGTTTGGATCACGTAGTAAAGTGGTACCACACAGAAACTGTCAACTAAACCTGGTTTCGATCAGTATTTTAGAGGATAACGCATGTTAGGGCTCGGTTAGGTGTGGGATTTGCCCTCATCGGGCTCATACCTTCGCATATTTCTCATACTTGATGGCCAGATTCTGGGCTTTCACTGGTCTGGATCACGTAGTAACGTGGTACCACACTGAAACAGTCCATTAAACCTGGTTTCGATCAATATTCTATAGAATAACGCATGTTAGGTCTTGGTTAGGTCTGGGATTTGCTCTCATCAGGCTCGTACGTTCGCATATTTCTCAAACTTGATGGCCAGGTTCTGGGCTTTCACTGGTCTGGATCACGTAGTAACGTGGTACCACACTGAAACAGTCCATTAAACCTGGTTTCGATCAATATTTATGAGGATAAAGCATGTTAGGTCTGGATAAGGTCTGGGATTTGCTCTCATCAGGCTCATACTGTCGCATATTTCTCATACTTGTTAGCCAGATCCATTGCTTTTTCTGGTTTGGATCACGTGGTAATGTGGTATCACACTGAAACAGTTCATGAAACCTGGTTTCGACCAATATTTTAGATGATAACGCATGTTAGGTCTGGGTTAGGGCTAGGATTTGCCCTCATCAGACACATACTTTCGCATTCTTCACATACTTGTTGAACAGATCCTGGGATTTTTCTGGTTTGGATCACGTAGTAATGTGGTACCACACTGAAACAGTCCATTAAACCTGGTTTCGATCAATATTTTAGAGAATAACGCATGTTAGGTCTTGGTTAGGTCTGGGATTTGCTATCATCAGGCTCGTACTTTCGCATATTTCTCATACTTGATGGCCAGATTCTGGGCTTTTTCTAGTTTGGATCCTGTAGTAATGTGGTACCACACTGAAACAGTCCATTTAACCTGGTTTCGATCAATATTATAGAGGATAACGCATGTTATGTCTCGGTTAGGCCTGGGATTTGCCCTCATCAGACACATACTTTCGCATTCTCCACATACTTGTTGAACAGGTCCTGGGTTTTTTCAGGTTTGGATCACGTAGTAATGTGGTACCACACTGAAACATTCAATTAAACCTGGTCTTGATAAATATTTTAGAGGATAACGCATGTTAGGTCTGGGTTAGGTCTAGGATTTGCCCTCATCAGGCTCATACTTTCGCATATTTCTCATACTTGACGGCTAGATCCAGGGCTTTTTCTGGTTTGGATCCTGTAGTAATGTGGTACCACACTGAAACAGTCCATTTAACCTGGTTTCGATCAATATTATAGAGGATAACGCATGTTATGTCTAGGTTAGGCCTGGGATTTGCCCTCATCAGACACATACTTTCGCATCCTCCACATACTTGTTGAACAGATCCTCGGTTTTTTCTGGATTGGAACACGTAGTAATGTGGTACCCCACTGAAACAGTCGATTAAACCTGGTTTCGATCAATATTTTTGAGGATAACGCATGTTAGGTCTAGGTTAGGCCCGGGATTTGCTCACATCAGGGTCATATTTCCGCGATCTTCACATACTTGTTTAACAGATCCTGGGTTTTTTTCTGGTTTGGATCACATAGTAATGTGGTACCACACTGAAACAGTCGATTAAACCTGGTTTCGATCAGTATTATTGAGGGTAACGCATGTTAGGTCTAGGTTAGGCCTGGGATTTTCCCTCATCAGACACATACTTTCGCATACTTCACATACTTGTTGAACAGATCCTGGGATTTTTCAGGATTGGATCACGTAGTAATGTGGTACCACACTGAAATAGTCGATTAAACCTGGTTTCTATCAATATTTTAGAGGATAACGCAAGTTAGGTCTGGTATAGGTCTGGGATTTGCCCTCATCAGGGTCATATTTTCGCGTTCTTCACATACTTGTTGAACATATCCTGGGTATTTTTCTGGTTTGGATCAGGTAGTAATGTGGTACCACACTGAAACAGTCGATTAATCCTGGTCTCGTTCAACATTTTACAGGATAACGCCGGTTAGGACACGGTTAGGTGTGGGATTTGCCCTCATCAGGCTCATACTGTCGCATATTTCTCATACTTGTTAGACAGATCCATTGCTTTTTCTGGTTTGGAGCACGCGGTAATGTGGTATCACACTGAAACAGTCCATGAAACCTGGTTTCGATCAATATTCTAGAGAATAACGCATGTTAGGTCTTGGTTAGGTCTGGGATTTGCTCTCATCAGGCACATAGTTTCGCATATTTCTCAAACTTGTTGGCCAGATTCTGTGCTTTCACTGGGTTGGATCACGTAGTGATGTTGTACCGCCCTATAACAGTCAATTCAACCTGGTTTCGATCAATATTTTAGATGATAACGCATGTTAGGTCTAGGTTAGGCCTGGGATTTGCCCTCATCAGACTCATACTTTCGCATTCTTCACATATTTGTTGAACAGACCCTGGGTTATTTCTGGTTTGGATCAGGTAGTAATGCGGTACCACACTGAAACAGTCGATTAAACCTGGACACGATCAACATTTTAGAGGATCACGCAGGTTAGGACTCGGTTAGGTGTGGGATTTGCCCTCATCAGGCTCATACTTTCGCATATTTCTCATACCTGTTGGCCAGATACGTTGCTTTTTCTGGATTGGATCACATACTGAAGTGGTACCACACTGAAACAGTCAATTATACCGGGTCTCGATCAATATTTTAGAGGATAACGCATGTTAGGGCTGGGTTAGGTCCAGTATTTGCCCGCATCAGGCTCATACTTTCGCATATTTCTCATACTTGATGGCCAGATTCTGGGCTTTCACTGGTCTGGATCACGTAGTAACGTGGTACCACACTGAAACAGTCCATTAAACCTGGTTTCGATCAATATTCTAGAGAATAACGCATGTTAGGTCTTGGTTAGGTCTGGGATTTACTCTCATCAGGCTCGTACGTTCGCATATTTCTCAAACTTGATGGCCAGATTCTGGGCTTTCACTGGTCTGGATCACGTAGTAACGTGGCACCACACTGAAACAGTCCATTAAACCTGGTTTCGATCAATATTTTTGAGGATAACGCATGTTAGGTCTGGGATAGGTCTGGGATCTGCCCTCATCAGACTCATACCTTCGCATTCTTCACATGCTTGTTGTACAGTTCCTGGGTTTTCCTGGTTTGGATCACGTAGCAATGTGGTACCACACTGAAACAGTCAATTATACCTGGTCTCGATCAATATTTTAGAGGATAGCGCATGTTAGATCTGGGTTAGGTGCAGGATTTGCCCGCATCAGGCTCATACTTTCGCATATTTCTCATACTTGTTGGCCAGGTCCAGGGCTTTTTCTGGTTTGGATCACGTAGTAATGTGGTACCACTCTGAAACAGTCGATTAAACCTGGTTTCGATGAATATTTTAGATGATAACGCATGTTAGGTCTGGGTTAGGGCTAGGGTTTGCCCTCATCAGACACATACTTTCGCATTCTTCACATACTTGTTGAACATATCCTGGGTTTTTTCTAGTTTGGATCACGTAGTAATGTGGTACCACACTGAAACGGTCCATTAAAGCTGGTTTCGATCAATATTTTAGAGAATAACGCATGTTAGGTCATGGTTAGTTCTGGGATTTGCTATCATCAGGCTCGTACTTTCGCATATTTCTCATACTTGATGGCCATATTCTGGGCTTTTTCTGGTTTGGATCAGGTAGTAATGTGGTACCACACTGAAACAGTCGATTAATCCTGGTCTCGTTCAACATTTTACAGGATAACGCCGGTTAGGACACGGTTAGGTGTGGGATTTGCCCTCATCAGGCTCATACTGTCGCATATTTCTCATACTTGTTAGACAGATCCATTGCTTTTTCTGGTTTGGAGCACGCGGTAATGTGGTATCACACTGAAACAGTCCATGAAACCTGGTTTCGATCAATATTCTAGAGAATAACGCATGTTAGGTCTTGGTTAGGTCTGGGATTTGCTCTCATCAGGCACATAGTTTCGCATATTTCTCAAACTTGTTGGCCAGATTCTGTGCTTTCACTGGGTTGGATCACGTAGTGATGTTGTACCGCCCTATAACAGTCAATTCAACCTGGTTTCGATCAATATTTTAGATGATAACGCATGTTAGGTCTAGGTTAGGCCTGGGATTAGCCCTCATCAGACTCATACTTTCGCATTCTTCACATATTTGTTGAACAGACCCTGGGTTATTTCTGGTTTGGATCAGGTAGTAATGCGGTACCACACTGAAACAGTCGATTAAACCTGGACACGATCAACATTTTAGAGGATCACGCAGGTTAGGACTCGGTTAGGTGTGGGATTTGCCCTCATCAGGCTCATACTTTCGCATATTTCTCATACCTGTTGGCCAGATACGTTGCTTTTTCTGGATTGGATCACATACTGAAGTGGTACCACACTGAAACAGTCAATTATACCGGGTCTCGATCAATATTTTAGAGGATAACGCATGTTAGGGCTGGGTTAGGTCCAGTATTTGCCCGCATCAGGCTCATACTTTCGCATATTTCTCATACTTGATGGCCAGATTCTGGGCTTTCACTGGTCTGGATCACGTAGTAACGTGGTACCACACTGAAACAGTCCATTAAACCTGGTTTCGATCAATATTCTAGAGAATAACGCATGTTAGGTCTTGGTTAGGTCTGGGATTTACTCTCATCAGGCTCGTACGTTCGCATATTTCTCAAACTTGATGGCCAGATTCTGGGCTTTCACTGGTCTGGATCACGTAGTAACGTGGCACCACACTGAAACAGTCCATTAAACCTGGTTTCGATCAATATTTTTGAGGATAACGCATGTTAGGTCTGGGATAGGTCTGGGATCTGCCCTCATCAGACTCATACCTTCGCATTCTTCACATGCTTGTTGAACAGTTCCTGGGTTTTCCTGGTTTGGATCACGTAGCAATGTGGTACCACACTGAAACAGTCAATTATACCTGGTCTCGATCAATATTTTAGAGGATAGCGCATGTTAGATCTGGGTTAGGTGCAGGATTTGCCCGCATCAGGCTCATACTTTCGCATATTTCTCATACTTGTTGGCCAGGTCCAGGGCTTTTTCTGGTTTGGATCACGTAGTAATGTGGTACCACTCTGAAACAGTCGATTAAACCTGGTTTCGATGAATATTTTAGATGATAACGCATGTTAGGTCTGGGTTAGGGCTAGGGTTTGCCCTCATCAGACACATACTTTCGCATTCTTCACATACTTGTTGAACATATCCTGGGTTTTTTCTAGTTTGGATCACGTAGTAATGTGGTACCACACTGAAACAGTCCATTAAAGCTGGTTTCGATCAATATTTTAGAGAATAACGCATGTTAGGTCATGGTTAGTTCTGGGATTTGCTATCATCAGGCTCGTACTTTCGCATATTTCTCATACTTGATGGCCATATTCTGGGCTTTTTCTAGTTTGGATCCTGTACTAATGTGGTACCACACTGAAACAGTCCATTTAACCTGGTTTCGATCAATATTATAGAGGATAACGCATGTTATGTCTAGGTTAGGCCTGGGATTTGCCCTCATCAGACACATACTTTCGCATCCTCCACATACTTGTTGAACAGATCCTGGGTTTCTTCTGGATTGGAACACGTAGTAATGTGGTACCCCACTGAAACAGTCGATTAAACCTGGTTTCGATCAATATTTTTGAGGATAACGCATGTTAGGTCTAGGTTAGGCCCGGGATTTGCTCACATCAGGGTCATATTTCCGCGATCTTCACATACTTGTTTAACAGATCCTGGGTTCTTTTCTGGTTTGGATCGCATAGTAATGTGGTGCCGCACTGAAACAGTCGATTAAACCAGGTTTCGATCAGTAGTATTGAGGGTAACGCATGTTAGGTCTAGGTTAGGCCTGGGATTTTCCCTCATCAGACACATACTTTCGCATACTTCACATACTTGTTGAACAGATCCTGGGATTTTTCAGGATTGGATCACGTAGTAATGTGGTACCACACTGAAATAGTCGATTAAACCTGGTTTCGATCAATATTTTAGAGGATAACGCAAGTTAGGTCTGGTATAGGTCTGGGATTTGCCCTCATCAGGGTCATATTTTCGCGTTCTTCACAAACTTGTTGAACAGATCCTGGGTATTTTTCTGGTTTGGATCAGGTAGTAATGTGGTACCACACTGAAACAGTCGATTAATCCTAGTCTCGTTCAACATTTTACAGGATAACGCCGGTTAGGACACGGTTAGGTGTGGGATTTGCCTCATTAGGCTCATACTGTCGCATATTTCTCATACTTGTTAGACAGATCCATTGCTTTTTCTGGTTTGGAGCACGCGGCAATGTGGTATCACACTGAAACAGTCCATTAAACCTGGTTTCGATCAATATTTTTGAGGATAACGCATGTTAGGTCTGGGATAGGTCTGGGATCTGCCCTCATCAGACTCATACCTTCGCATTCTTCACATGCTTGTTGAACAGTTCCTGGGTTTTCCTGGTTTGGATCACGTAGCAATGTGGTACCACACTGAAACAGTCAATTATACCTGGTCTCGATCAATATTTTAGAGGATAGCGCATGTTAGATCTGGGTTAGGTGCAGGATTTGCCCGCATCAGGCTCATACTTTCGCATATTTCTCATACTTGTTGGCCAGGTCCAGGGCTTTTTCTGGTTTGGATCACGTAGTAATGTGGTACCACTCTGAAACAGTCGATTAAACCTGGTTTCGATGAATATTTTAGATGATAACGCATGTTAGGTCTGGGTTAGGGCTAGGGTTTGCCCTCATCAGACACATACTTTCGCATTCTTCACATACTTGTTGAACATATCCTGGGTTTTTTCTAGTTTGGATCACGTAGTAATGTGGTACCACACTGAAACAGTCCATTAAAGCTGGTTTCGATCAATATTTTAGAGAATAACGCATGTTAGGTCATGGTTAGTTCTGGGATTTGCTATCATCAGGCTCGTACTTTCGCATATTTCTCATACTTGATGGCCATATTCTGGGCTTTTTCTGGTTTGGATCAGGTAGTAATGTGGTACCACACTGAAACAGTCGATTAATCCTGGTCTCGTTCAACATTTTACAGGATAACGCCGGTTAGGACACGGTTAGGTGTGGGATTTGCCCTCAGCAGGCTCATACTGTCGCATATTTCTCATACTTGTTAGACAGATCCATTGCTTTTTCTGGTTTGGAGCACGCGGTAATGTGGTATCACACTGAAACAGTCCATGAAACCTGGTTTCGATCAATATTCTAGAGAATAACGCATGTTAGGTCTTGGTTAGGTCTGGGATTTGCTCTCATCAGGCACATAGTTTCGCATATTTCTCAAACTTGTTGGCCAGATTCTGTGCTTTCACTGGGTTGGATCACGTAGTGATGTTGTACCGCCCTATAACAGTCAATTCAACCTGGTTTCGATCAATATTTTAGATGATAACGCATGTTAGGTCTAGGTTAGGCCTGGGATTTGCCCTCATCAGACTCATACTTTCGCATTCTTCACATATTTGTTGAACAGACCCTGGGTTATTTCTGGTTTGGATCAGGTAGTTATGCGGTACCACACTGAAACAGTCGATTAAACCTGGACACGATCAACATTTTAGAGGATCACGCAGGTTAGGACTCGGTTAGGTGTGGGATTTGCCCTCATCAGGCTCATACTTTCGCATATTTCTCATACCTGTTGGCCAGATACGTTGCTTTTTCTGGATTGGATCACATACTGAAGTGGTACCACACTGAAACAGTCAATTATACCGGGTCTCGATCAATATTTTAGAGGATAACGCATGTTAGGGCTGGGTTAGGTCCAGTATTTGCCCGCATCAGGCTCATACTTTCGCATATTTCTCATACTTGATGGCCAGATTCTGGGCTTTCACTGGTCTGGATCACGTAGTAACGTGGTACCACACTGAAACAGTCCATTAAACCTGGTTTCGATCAATATTCTAGAGAATAACGCATGTTAGGTCTTGGTTAGGTCTGGGATTTACTCTCATCAGGCTCGTACGTTCGCATATTTCTCAAACTTGATGGCCAGATTCTGGGCTTTCACTGGTCTGGATCACGTAGTAACGTGGCACCACACTGAAACAGTCCATTAAACCTGGTTTCGATCAATATTTTTGAGGATAACGCATGTTAGGTCTGGGATAGGTCTGGGATCTGCCGTCATCAGACTCATACCTTCGCATTCTTCACATGCTTGTTGAACAGTTCCTGGGTTTTCCTGGTTTGGATCACGTAGCAATGTGGTACCACACTGAAACAGTCAATTATACCTGGTCTCGATCAATATTTTAGAGGATAGCGCATGTTAGATCTGGGTTAGGTGCAGGATTTGCCCGCATCAGGCTCATACTTTCGCATATTTCTCATACTTGTTGGCCAGGTCCAGGGCTTTTTCTGGTTTGGATCACGTAGTAATGTGGTACCACTCTGAAACAGTCGATTAAACCTGGTTTCGATGAATATTTTAGATGATAACGCATGTTAGGTCTGGGTTAGGGCTAGGGTTTGCCCTCATCAGACACATACTTTCGCATTCTTCACATACTTGTTGAACATATCCTGGGTTTTTTCTAGTTTGGATCACGTAGTAATGTGGTACCACACTGAAACAGTCCATTAAAGCTGGTTTCGATCAATATTTTAGAGAATAACGCATGTTAGGTCATGGTTAGTTCTGGGATTTGCTATCATCAGGCTCGTACTTTCGCATATTTCTCATACTTGATGGCCATATTCTGGGCTTTTTCTGGTTTGGATCAGGTAGTAATGTGGTACCACACTGAAACAGTCGATTAATCCTGGTCTCGTTCAACATTTTACAGGATAACGCCGGTTAGGACACGGTTAGGTGTGGGATTTGCCCTCAGCAGGCTCATACTGTCGCATATTTCTCATACTTGTTAGACAGATCCATTGCTTTTTCTGGTTTGGAGCACGCGGTAATGTGGTATCACACTGAAACAGTCCATGAAACCTGGTTTCGATCAATATTCTAGAGAATAACGCATGTTAGGTCTTGGTTAGGTCTGGGATTTGCTCTCATCAGGCACATAGTTTCGCATATTTCTCAAACTTGTTGGCCAGATTCTGTGCTTTCACTGGGTTGGATCACGTAGTGATGTTGTACCGCCCTATAACAGTCAATTCAACCTGGTTTCGATCAATATTTTAGATGATAACGCATGTTAGGTCTAGGTTAGGCCTGGGATTTGCCCTCATCAGACTCATACTTTCGCATTCTTCACATATTTGTTGAACAGACCCTGGGTTATTTCTGGTTTGGATCAGGTAGTAATGCGGTACCACACTGAAACAGTCGATTAAACCTGGACACGATCAACATTTTAGAGGATCACGCAGGTTAGGACTCGGTTAGGTGTGGGATTTGCCCTCATCAGGCTCATACTTTCGCATATTTCTCATACCTGTTGGCCAGATACGTTGCTTTTTCTGGATTGGATCACATACTGAAGTGGTACCACACTGAAACAGTCAATTATACCGGGTCTCGATCAATATTTTAGAGGATAACGCATGTTAGGGCTGGGTTAGGTCCAGTATTTGCCCGCATCAGGCTCATACTTTCGCATATTTCTCATACTTGATGGCCAGATTCTGGGCTTTCAGTGGTCTGGATCACGTAGTAACGTGGTACCACACTGAAACAGTCCATTAAACCTGGTTTCGATCAATATTCTAGAGAATAACGCATGTTAGGTCTTGGTTAGGTCTGGGATTTACTCTCATCAGGCTCGTACGTTCGCATATTTCTCAAACTTGATGGCCAGATTCTGGGCTTTCACTGGTCTGGATCACGTAGTAACGTGGCACCACACTGAAACAGTCCATTAAACCTGGTTTCGATCAATATTTTTGAGGATAACGCATGTTAGGTCTGGGATAGGTCTGGGATCTGCCGTCATCAGACTCATACCTTCGCATTCTTCACATGCTTGTTGAACAGTTCCTGGGTTTTCCTGGTTTGGATCACGTAGCAATGTGGTACCACACTGAAACAGTCAATTATACCTGGTCTCGATCAATATTTTAGAGGATAGCGCATGTTAGATCTGGGTTAGGTGCAGGATTTGCCCGCATCAGGCTCATACTTTCGCATATTTCTCATACTTGTTGGCCAGGTCCAGGGCTTTTTCTGGTTTGGATCACGTAGTAATGTGGTACCACTCTGAAACAGTCGATTAAACCTGGTTTCGATGAATATTTTAGATGATAACGCATGTTAGGTCTGGGTTAGGGCTAGGGTTTGCCCTCATCAGACACATACTTTCGCATTCTTCACATACTTGTTGAACATATCCTGGGTTTTTTCTAGTTTGGATCACGTAGTAATGTGGTACCACACTGAAACAGTCCATTAAAGCTGGTTTCGATCAATATTTTAGAGAATAACGCATGTTAGGTCATGGTTAGTTCTGGGATTTGCTATCATCAGGCTCGTACTTTCGCATATTTCTCATACTTGATGGCCATATTCTGGGCTTTTTCTAGTTTGGATCCTGTACTAATGTGGTACCACACTGAAACAGTCCATTTAACCTGGTTTCGATCAATATTATAGAGGATAACGCATGTTATGTCTAGGTTAGGCCTGGGATTTGCCCTCATCAGACACATACTTTCGCATCCTCCACATACTTGTTGAACAGATCCTGGGTTTCTTCTGGATTGGAACACGTAGTAATGTGGTACCCCACTGAAACAGTCGATTAAACCTGGTTTCGATCAATATTTTTGAGGATAACGCATGTTAGGTCTAGGTTAGGCCCGGGATTTGCTCACATCAGGGTCATATTTCCGCGATCTTCACATACTTGTTTAACAGATCCTGGGTTTTTTTCTGGTTTGGATCACATAGTAATGTGGTGCCACACTGAAACAGTCGATTAAACCTGGTTTCGATCAGTAGTATTGAGGGTAACGCATGTTAGGTCTAGGTTAGGCCTGGGATTTTCCCTCATCAGACACATACTTTCGCATACTTCACATACTTGTTGAACAGATCCTGGGATTTTTCAGGATTGGATCACGTAGTAATGTGGTACCACACTGAAATAGTCGATTAAACCTGGTTTCGATCAATATTTTAGAGGATAACGCAAGTTAGGTCTGGTATAGGTCTGGGATTTGCCCTCATCAGGGTCATATTTTCGCGTTCTTCACAAACTTGTTGAACAGATCCTGGGTATTTTTCTGGTTTGGATCAGGTAGTAATGTGGTACCACACTGAAACAGTCGATTAATCCTAGTCTCGTTCAACATTTCACAGGATAACGCCGGTTAGGACACGGTTAGGTGTGGGATTTGCCTCATTAGGCTCATACTGTCGCATATTTCTCATACTTGTTAGACAGATCCATTGCTTTTTCTGGTTTGGAGCACGCGGCAATGTGGTATCACACTGAAACAGTCCATGAAACCTGGTTTCGATCAATATTCTAGAGAATAACGCATGTTAGGTCTTGGTTAGGTCTGGGATTTGCTCTCATCAGGCACATACTTTCGCATTCTTCACATATTTGTTGAACAGACCCTGGGTTATTTCTGGTTTGGATCAGGTAGTAATGCGGTACCACACTGAAACAGTCGATTAAACCTGGACACGATCAACATTTTAGAGGATAACGCCGGTTAGGACTCGGTTAGGTGTGGGATTTGCCCTCATCAGGCTCATACTTTCGCATATTTCTCATACCTGTTGGCCAGATACGTTGCTTTTTCTGGATTGGATCACATAGTGAAGTGGTACCACACTGAAACAGTCAATTATACCTGGTCTCGATCAATATTTTAGAGGATAACGCATGTTAGGTCTGGGTTAGGTCCAGGATTTGCCCGCATCAGGCTCATACTTTCGCATATTTCTCATACTTGATGGCCAGATTCTGGGCTTTCACTGGTCTGGATCACGTAGTAACGTGGTACCATACTGAAACAGTCCATTAAACCTGGTTTCGATCAATATTCTAGAGAATAACGCATGTTAGGTCTTGGTTAGGTCTGGGATTTGCTCTCATCAGGCTCGTACGTTCGCATATTCCTCAAACTTGATGGCCAGATTCTGGGCTTTCACTGGTCTGGATCACGTAGTAACGTGGCACCACACTGAAACAGTCCATTAAACCTGGTTTCGATCAATATTTTTGAGGATAACGCATGTTAGGTCTGGATAAGGTCTGGGATTTGCTCTCATCAGGCTCATACTGTCGCATATTTCTCATACTTGTTAGCCAGATCCATTGCTTTTTCTGGTTTGGATCTCGTGGTAATGTGGTATCACACTGAAACAGTCCATGAAAACTGGTTTCGGTCAGTATTTTAGAGGATAACGTATGTTAGGTCTAGGTTAGGCCTGGGATCTGCCCTCATCAGACTCATACTTTCGCATATTTCACATACTTGTTGAACAGATCCCTGGCTTTTTCTGGTTTGGATCACGTAGTAAAGTGGTACCACACTGAAACGGTCGATTAATCCTGGTCTCGATCAACACTTTAAAGGATAACGCCGGTTAGGACACGGTTAGGTGTGGGATTTGCCCTAATCAGGCTCATACTGTCGCATATTTCTCATACTTGTTAACCAGATCCATTGCTTTTTCTGGTTTGGATCACCCGGTAATGTGGTATCACACTGAAACAGTCCATGAAACCTGGTTTCGATCAATATTTTAGAGGATAACGCATGATAGGTCTAGGTTAGGCCTGGGATTTGCCCTCATCAGACTCATACTTTCGCATATTTCACATACTTGTTGAACAGATCCCTGGCTTTTTCTGGTTTGGATCACGTAGTAATGTGGTACCACACTGAAACAGTCAATTATACCTGGTCTCGATCAATATTTTAGAGGATAGCGCATGTTAGATCTGGGTTAGGTGCAGGATTTGCCCGCATCAGGCTCATACTTTCGCATATTTCTCATACTTGTTGGTCAGATCCAGGGCTTTTTCTGGTTTGGATCACGTACTAATGTGGTACCACTCTGAAACAGTCGATTAAACCTGGTTTCGATCAATATTTTAGATGATAACGCATGTTAGGTCTGGGTTAGGGCTAGGATTTGCCCTCATCAGACACATACTTTCTCATTCTTCACATACTTGTTGAACAGATCCTGGGTTTTTTCTGGTTTGGATCACGTAGTAATGTGGTACCACACTGAAACAGTCCATTAATCCTGGTTTCGATCAATATTTTAGAGAATAACGCATGTTAGGTCATGGTTATGTCTGGGATTTGGTATCATCAGGCTCGTACTTTCGCATATTTCTCATACTTGATGGCCAGGTTCTGGGCTTTTTCTAGTTTGGATCCTGTAGTAATGTGGTACCACACTGAAACGGTCCATTTAACCTGGTTTCGATCAATATTATAGAGGATAACGCATGTCATGTCTCGGTTAGGCCTGGGATTTGCCCTCATCAGACACATACTTTCGCATTCTCCACATACTTGTTGAACAGATCCTGGGTTTTTTCAGGCTTGGATCACGTAGTAATGTGGTACCACACTGAAACATTCAATTAAACCTGGTCTTGATAAATATTTTAGTGGATAACGCATGTTAGGTCTGGGTTAGGTCTAGGATTTGCCCTCATCAGGCTCATACTTTCGCATATATCTCATACTTGATGGCTAGATCCAGGGCTTTTTCTGGATTGGATCCTGTAGTAATGTGGTACCACACTGAAACATTCCATTTAACCTGGTTTCGATCAATATTATAGAGGATAACGCATGTTATGTCTAGGTTAGGCCTGGGATTTGCCCTCATCAGACACATACTTTCGCATCCTCCACATACTTGTTGAACAGATCCTGGGTTTTTTCTGGATTGGAACACGTAGTAATGTGGTACCACACTGAAACATTCAATTAAACCTGGTTTCCATCAATATTTTACAGGACAACGCAAGTTAGGTCTGGTATAGGTCTGGGATTTGCCCTCATCAGGGTCATATTTTCGCGTTCTTCACATACTTGTTTAACAGATCCTGGGTTTTTTTCTGGTTTGGATCACATAGTAATGTGGTACCACACTGAAACAGTCGATTAAACCTGGTTTCGATCAGTATTATTGAGGGTAACGCATGTTAGGTCTAGGTTAGGCCTGGGATTTGCCCTCATCAGGGTCATATTTCCGCGTTCTACACATACTTGTTGAACAGATCCTGGGTTATTTCTGGTTTGGATCAGGTAGTAATGTGGTTCCACACTGAAACAGTCGATTAAACCTGGACACAATCAACATTTTAGGGGATAACGCCGGTTAGGACTCGGTTAGGTGAGGCATTTGCCCTCATCAGGCACATACTTTCGCATATTTCTCATACCTGTTGGCCAGATACGTTGCTTTTTCTGGATTGGATCACATACTGATGTAGTACCACACTGAAACAGTCAATTATACCTGGTCTCGATCAATATTTTAGAGGATAACGCATGTTAGGTCTGGGTTAGGTCCAGGATTTGCCCGTATCAGGCTCATACTTTCGCATATTTCTCATACTTGTTCGCCAGATCCAGGGCTTTTTCTGGTCTGGTTCACGTAGTAATGTGGTACCACATTGAAACAGTCCATTAAACCTGGTTTCGATCAACATTTTAGATGATAACGCATGTTAGGTCTAGGTTAGGCCTGGGATTTGCCCTCAGCAGGCTCATACTTTCGCATATTTCTCATAGTTGATGGCCAGATTCTGGGTTTTTTTCTGGTGTGGATCACGTAGTAATGTGGTACCACACTGAAACATTCGATTAAGCCTGGTATCGATCAATATTTTAGAGGATAACGCATGTTATGTCTGGGATAGGTCTAGGATTTGCCCTCATCAGGCTCATACTGT
The DNA here is from genome assembly GCF_051014445.1 of Colletes latitarsis. NCBI lineage: Eukaryota > Metazoa > Arthropoda > Insecta > Hymenoptera > Colletidae > Colletes > Colletes latitarsis. Next base: position 13,673,970 of record NC_135136.1, read on the forward strand.
CGCATATTTCTCATACTTGTTAGCCAGATCCATTGCTTTTTCTGATTTGGATCACGTGGTAATGTGGTATCTACCAGAACTAACCCAGACATAACCAGCGTTATCCTCTAAAATATTAATCGGAACCAGGCTCAATTGACTGTTTCGGTGTGGTACCGCATTACGCGTGGATCCAAGCCACAAAACACCCGAGATCTGGTCAACAAGTACACGAAAATTGCGGGAAGTATGAGCCGGATGAGGGCAAATCCCAGACCTAACCGAGACATAACCGGCGTTATCCTCTAAAAAATTCATCGCAACCAGGTTTAATTCACCGTCTCGGTGTGGAACCACATTACTACGGGATCCAAACACGGAGAAACCCAGGATCAGGCCTACAAGTATGCGAAAAACGCGAAAGTATGAGCCAGATGATTGTAAATACCAGTCCTAACCGAGACATAACCGGCTTTATCCTCTAAAATACTAATCGCAACCAGGATTATTTGACTGGTACCGCGTTACTACGTGGTCCAAGCCAGAAAAAACCCAGGATCTGCCAAACAAGTATGCGAAAAACGCGAAAGTATGAGCCAGAAGGTTGCAAATACCGGAACTAAACCAGACATAACCAGCGTTATCCTCTAAAATATTATTCGCAACCAGGGTTAGTTGACTGTTTCAGTGTGGTACCACATTACTACGTGGTCCAAGCCAGAAAAAGGCCAGGATCTGAACAACAAGTATGCGAAAAATGCGAAAGTTCGAGCCAGATGATGGCAAATACCAGACCTAACCAAGACGTAACCGGCGTTATCCTCTAAAATACTAATCGGAACCAGCTTTTATTGACAGTGTGGTACCACATAACTACGTGGACCAAGCCAGAAAAAGGCCAGGATCTGAACAACAAGTATGCGAAAAATGCGAAAGTACGAGCCAGATGATTGCTGATACCAGACCTAACCCAGACATAACCGGCGTTATCCTCTAAAAAATTAATCGCAACCAGGTTTAATTGACCGTCTCGGTGTGGAACCACACTACTACTACGGGATCCAAACCCGAAGAAACCCATGATCAGGCCTACAAGTATGCGAAAAACGCGAAAGTATGAGCCAGATTATTGTAAATACCAAACCTAACCGAGACATAACCGGCTTTATCCTCTAAAATATTAATCGCAACCAGGTTTCGATTGACTGTTTCGGTGTGCTACCGCATTACTACGTGATGCAAACCAGAAATATCCCAGGATCTGGCCAACAACTATGCGAAAAACGCGAAAGTATGAGCCAGATGATTGCAAATACCAGAACTATCCCAGACATAACCAGCGTTATCCTCTAAAATATTATTCGCAACCAGGTTTAATTGACTGCTTCGGCGTGGTACCACATTACTAAGTGGTCCAAGCCAGAAAACGGCCAGGATCTGGCCAAAAATATGCGAAAAATGCGAAAGTGCGAGCCAGATGAGGACAAATCCCAGACCTAACCGAGACATAACCGGCGTTATCCTCTAAAATATTAATCGTAACCAGGTTTAATTGACTGTTTCAGTGTGGTACCACTTTACTACGTGGTCCAGCCAGAAGAAGGCCAGGATCTGGCCAACAAGTATGCGAAAAAAGCGAAAGAACGAGCCAGATGAGGGCAAATACCAGAACTAACCGAGACATTACCGGCGTTATCCTCTAAAATATTAATCGCAACCAGGTTTAATTGACTGTTTCGGTGTGGAACCACATTACTACGGGATCCAAACCAGAAAAATCCCAGGATCTGGCCAACAACTATGCGAAAAACGCGAAAGTATGAGCCAGATGATTGCAAATACCAGAACTATCCCAGACATAACCAGCGTTATCCTCTAAAATATTATTCGCAATCAGGTTTAATTGACTGTTTCGGTGTGGTACCACATTACTACGTGGTTCAAGCCAGAAAACGGCCAGGATCTGGCAAAAAGTATGCGAAAAATGCGAAAGTACGAGCCAGATGAGGGCAAATCCCAGACCTAACCGAGACATAACCGGCGTTATCCTCTAAAATATTAATCGTAACCAGGTTTAATTGACTGTTTCAGTGTGGTACCACTTTACTACGTGGTCCAGCCAGAAGAAGGCCAGGATCTGGCCAACAAGTATGCGAAAAATGAGAAAGTACGAGCCAGATGAGGGCAAATACCAGACCTAACCGAGACATTGCCGGCGTTATCCTCTAAAATATTATTCGCAACCAGGTTTAATTGACTGTTTCAGTGTGGTACCACTTTACTACGTGGTCCAGCCAGAAGAAGGCCAGGATCTGGCCAACAAGAATGCGAAAAATGTGAAAGTACGAGCCAGATGATTGCAAATACCAGAACTAACCCAGGCATAACCAGCGTTATCCTCTAAATTACTAAGCAGAACCAGCTTCTATTGACTGTATCGGTGTGGTACCACATTACTACGTGACCCAAACCAGAAAAAGCCCAGGATCTGGCCAACAAGTATGCGAAAAACGCGAAAGTATGTGCCAGATGATTGCAAATACCAGAACTGTCCCAGACATAACCAGCGTTATCCTCTAAAATATTATTCGCAACCAGGTTTAATTGACTGTTTCGGTGTGGTACCACATTACTACGGGATCCAAGCCAGAAAAAACCCACGATCTGGCCAACAAATATGCGAAAAACGCGAAAGTACGAGCCAGATGAGGGCAAATCCCAGACCTAACCCAGACATAACCGGCGTTATCCTCCAAAATAGTAATCGCTACCCGGTTTAATTGACTGTTTCGGTGTGGTACCGCGTTATTACGTGATCCAAACCAGAAAGTGGCCAGGATCTGGCCAACAAGTATGCGAAAAACGCAAAAGTATGAGACACATGATTGCAAATACCAGAGCTAACCTAGACATAACCGGCGTTATCCTCTAAAATACTAATCGGAACCAGCTTTTATTGACAGTGTGGGGCCACATTACTACGTGATCCAAGCCAGAAAAAGCCCAGGATCTGACCAACAAGTATGCGAAAAATACGAAAGTACGAGGCAGATGATTGCTAATACCAGAACTAACCCAAACATAACCAGCGTTATCCTCCAAACTATTAACCGGAACCAGCTTTTATTGACAGTGTGGGACCACATTACTACGTGATCCAAGCCAGAAAAAGCCCAGGATCTGGCCAACAAGAATGCGAAAAATGCGAATGTATGTGCCAGATGATAACAAATACCAGAACTAACCCAGACATAACCAGCGTTATCCTCTAAAATACTAATCGGAACCAGCTTTTGTTGACAGTGTGGGACCACATTACTACGTGATCCAAACCAGAAAAAGCCCAGGATGTGGCCAACAAGTATGCGAATAGTGCGAAAGTACGAGCCAGATGAGGGCAAATCCCAGACCTAACCCAGACATAACCGGCGTTATCCTCCAAAATAGTAATCGCAACCAGGATTAATTGACTGTTTCGGTGTGGAACCACATTACTACGGGATCCAAACCTGAAAAATCCCAGGATCTGTCCAACAACTATGGGAAAAACACGAAAGTATGAGCAAGATGATTGCTGATACCAGAACTAACCCAAACATAACCAGCGTTATCCTCCAAACTATTAACCGGAACCAGCTTTTATTGACTGTTTCAGTGTGCTACCACATTTCTACGTGATCCAAACCAGAAAAAACCCAGGATCTGCCCAACAAGTATGCGAAAACCGCGAAAGTATGAGCCACATAATTGCAAATACCAGAGCTAACCTAGACATAACCGGCGTTATCCTCTATAATACTAATCGGAAGCAGCTTTTATTGACAGTGTGGGACCACATTACTACGTGATCCAAGCCAGAAAAAGCCCAGGATCTGGCCAACAAGTATGCGAAAAGAGCGAATGTACGAGACAGATGAGTGCAAATCCCAGACCTAACCGAGACATAACCGGCGTTATCCCCTAAAATATTAATCGCAACCAGCTTTAATTGACTGTTTCGGTGTGGTACCGCATTACTACGGGATCCAAACCAGAAAAAAACGCAGGATCTGGCCAACAAGTATGCGAAAAACGCGATAGTATGTGCCAGATGATAGCAAGTACCAGAACTAACCCAGACATAACCAGCGTTATCCTCTAAAATACTTACCGGAACCAGCTTCTATTGACTGTTTCAGTTTGGTGCCACATTACTGCGGGATCCAAACGAGAAAAAACCCACGATCTGGCCAACAAATATGCGAAAAACGCGAAAGTACGAGCCAGATCAGGGCAAATCCCAGACCTAACCCAGACATAACCGGCGTTATCCTCCAAAATAGTAATCGCTACCCGGTTTAATTGACTGTTTCGTTGTGGTACAGCGTTACTACGTGATCCAAACCAGAAAGTGGCCAGGATCTGGCCAACAAGTATGCGAAAAATGCGAAAGTACGAGCCAGATGAGGGCAAATACCAGACCTAACCGAGACATAACCGGCGTTATCCTCTAAAATATTAATCGGAACCAGGTTTAACTGACTGTTTCCGTGTGGAACCACATTACTACGGGATCCAAATCAGAAAAAACCCAGGATCTGGCCAACAACTACGCCAAAACGCGAAAGTACGAGCCAGATGAGGGCAAATACCAGACCTACACCTGACATAACCGGCGTTATCCTCCAAAGTAGTAATCGCAATCAGGTTTAATTACCTGTTTCGGTGTGGTACCGCATTACTACGTGATCCAAACCAGAAAAAGGCCAGGATCCGGCCAACAAGAATGCGAAAAATGCGAAAGTACGGGCCAGATGTGGACAAATCCCAGACCTACCCGAGACATAACCGGCGTTATCCTCTAAAATATTAATCGGACCCAGGTTTAATTGACTGTTTCAGTGTGGTACCACATTACTACGTGGTCCAAGCCAGAAAAAGTCCAGGATCTGGTCAACAAGTGTGCGAAAAATCCGAAAGTACGAGCCAGATGAGAGCTAATACCAGACCTCACCCAGATATAACCGGCGTTATTCTCTAAAATATTAATCGCAACCAGGTTTAACTGATTGTTTCCGTGTGGAACCACATTACTACGGGATCCAAACCAGAAAAAACCCAGGATCTGGCCAATAACTATGCGAAAAACGCGAATGTATGAGCCAGATGGTTGCAAATACCAGAACTATCCCAGACAAAACCGGCGTTATCCTCTAAAATATTAATCGCAACCAGGTTTAATTGACAGTTTTAGTGTGGTCCCACTTTACTACTTGGTCCAAGCCAGAAAAAGGCCAGGACCTGGCCAACAAGTATGCGAAAAATGTGAAAGTACGAGCCTGATGAGGGCAAATACCAGACCTAACCCAGACATTACCGGCGTTTTCCTCTAAAATATTAATCGCAGCCAGGTTTAGTTGACCGTTACGGTGTGGAACCACATTACTACGGGATCCAAACCTGAAGAAACCCAGAATCTGGCCAACAAGTATGCGAAAAATGCGAAAGTACGAGCCAGATGAGTGCAAATACCAGACCTAACCCAGACGTAACCGGCGTTATCCTCCAAAATAGTAATCGCAACCAGGTTTAATTGACAGTTTCGGTGTGGTACCGCGTTACTACTTGATCCAAACCAGAAATGATCTGGCAAATACCAGACCTAACCCAGACATAACCGGCGTTATCCTCTAAAATATTAATCGGACCCAGGTTTAATTGACTGTTTCAGTGTGGTACCACTTTACTACGTGCTCCAAGCCAGACAAAGGCCAGGATCTGGCCAACAAGTATGCGAAAAATGCGAAAGTACGAGCCAGATGATGGCAAATCCCGGACGCAACCGAGACAGGACCGGCGTTATCCTCTAAAATATTAATCGCAACCAGGTTTAATTGCCTGTTTCGGTGTGGTACCGCATTACTACGTGATCCAAACCAGAAAATGGCCAGGATCCTGCCAAAAAGTATGCGAAAAACTCGAAGGTATGTGCCAGATGATAGCAAATACCAGCACTAACCCAGACATAACCAGCGTTATCCTATAAAATACTTATCGGAACCAGCTTCTACTGACTGTTTCAGTGTGGTACCACATTACTACGTGATCCAAACCAGAAAAAGCCCAGTATCTGGCCAACAAGTATGCGAAAAATGCGAAAGTACGAGCCAGATGAGGGCAAATACCAGACCTAACCCAGACATAACCGGCGTTATCCTCTAAAATATTAATCGCAACCAGGTTTAATTGACTGTTTTAGTGTGGTCCCACATTACTACTTGGTCCAAGCCAGGAAAAGGCCAGGATCTGGCCAACAAGTATGCGAAAAATGTGAAAGTACGAGCCTGATGAGGGCAAATACCAGACCAAACTCAGACATTACCGGCGTTATCCTCTAAAATATTAATCGCAGCCAGGTTTAGTTGACCGCTTCGGTGTGGAACCACATTACTACGGGATCCAAAACTGAAGAAACCCCGGATCTGGCCAACAAGTATGCGAAATATGCGAAAGTACGAGCCAGATGAGTGCAAATACCAGACCTAACCCAGACGTAACCGGCGTTATCCTCCGAAATAGTAATCGCAACCAGGTTTAATTGACAGTTTCGGTGTGGTACCGCGTTACTACGTGATCCAAACCAGAAAAAAGCCAGGATCTGGCCAACAAGTATGCGAAAAATGCGAAAGTACGAGCCGGATGAGGGCAAATACCAGACCTAACCCAGACATAACCGGCGTTATCCTCAAAAATATTAAACGGACCCAGGTTTAATTGACAGTTTCGGTGTGGTACCGCGTTACTACGTGATCCAAACCAGAAAAAAGCCAGGATCTGGCCAACAAGTATGCGAAAAATGCGAAAGTACGAGCCGGATGAGGGCAAATACCAGACCTAACCCAGACATAACCGGCGTTATCCTCAAAAATATTAAACGGACCCAGGTTTAATTGACTGTTTCAGTGTGGTACCACTTTACTACGTGGTCCAAGCCAGAAAAAGGCCAGGATCTGGCCAACAAGCATGCGGAAAGTGCGAAAGTACGAGCCAGATGAGGGCAAATACCAGACCTTCACCAGACATAACCGGCGTTATCCTCCAAAGTAGTAATCGCAACCAGATTTAATTGCCTGTTTCGGTGTGGTACCGCATTACTACGTGATCCAAACCAGAAAAAGGCCAGGATCCGGCCATCAAGAATGCGAAAAATCCGAAAGTACGAGCCAGATGAGGGCAAATACCAGACCTTACCGAGATATAACCGGCGTTATTCTCTAAAATATTAATCGCAACCAGGTTTAACTGACTGTTTCCGTGTGGAACTACATTACTACGGGATCCAAACCAGAAAAAAGCCAGGATCTGGCCAACAAGTATGCGAAAAATGCGAAAGTACGAGCCAGATGAGGGCAAATACCAGACCTAACCCAGACATAACCGGCGTTATCCTCTAAAATATTAATCGCAACCAGGTTTAATTGCCTGTTTCGGTGTGGTACCGCATTACTACGTGATCCAAACCAGAAAAAGGCCAGGATCCGGCCATCAAGAATGCGAAAAATCCGAAAGTACGAGCCAGATGAGGGCAAATACCAGACCTTACCGAGATATAACCGGCGTTATTCTCTAAAATATTAATCGCAACCAGGTTTAATTGACAGTTTCGGTGTGGTACCGCGTTACTACGTGATCCATACCAGAAAAAAGCCAGGATCTGGCCAACAAGTATGCGAAAAATGCGAAAGTACGAGCCAGATGTGGACAAATCCCAGACCTACCCGAGACATAACCGGCGTTATCCTCTAAAATATTAATCGCAACCAGGTTTAATTGACTGTTTCAGTGCGGTAACACATTACTACGTGATCCAAACCAGAAAAAGCCCAGGATCTGGCCAACAAGTATGCGAAAAATGCGAAAGTACGAGCCAGATGTGGACAAATCCCAGACCTACCCGAGACATAACCGGCGTTATCCTCTAAAATATTAATCGCAACCAGGTTTAATTGACTGTTTCAGTGCGGTAACACATTGCTACGTGATCCAAACCAGAAAAAGCCCAGGATATGGCCAACAAGTATGCGAAAAATGTGAAAGTACGAGCCTGATGAGGGCAAATACCAGACCTAACCCAGACATTACCGGCGTTTTCCTCTAAAATATTAATCGCAGCCAGGTTTAGTTGACCGTTTCGGTGTGGAACCACATTACTACGGGATCCAAACCTGAAGAAACCCAGGATCTGGCCAACAAGTATGCGAAAAATGCGAAAGTACGAGCCAGATGAGTGCAAATACCAGACCTAACCCAGACGTAACCGGCGTTATCCTCCAAAATAGTAATCGCAACCAGGTTTAATTGACAGTTTCGGTGTGGTACAGCGTTACTACGTGATCCAAACCAGAAATGATCTGGCAAATACCAGACCTAACCCAGACATAACCGGCGTTATCCTCTAAAATATTAATCGGACCCAGGTTTAATTGACTGTTTCAGTGTGGTACCACTATACTACGTGCTCCAAGCCAGACAATGGCCAGGTTCTGGCCAACAAGTATGCGAAAAATGCGAAAGTACGAGCCAGATGAGGGCAAATCCCGGACGTAACCGAGACAGGACCGGCGTTATCCTCTAAAATATTAATCGCAACCAGGTTTAATTGCCTGTTTCGGTGTGGTACCGCATTACTACGTGATCCAAACCAGAAAACGGCCAGGATCCTGCCAAAAAGTATGCGAAAAATTCGAAGGTATGTGCCAGATGATAGCAACTACCAGCACTAACCCAGACATAACCAGCGTTATCCTATAAAATACTTATCGGAACCAGCTTCTACTGACTGTTTCAGTGTGGTACCACATTACTACGTGATCCAAACCAGAAAAAGCCCAGTATCTGGCCAACAAGTATGCGAAAAATGCGAAAGTACGAGCCAGATGAGGGCAAATACCACACCTAACCCAGACATAACCGGCGTTATCCTCTAAAATATTAATCGCAACCAGGTTTAATTGACTGTTTTAGTGTGGTCCCACATTACTACTTGGTCCAAGCCAGGAAAAGGCCAGGATCTGGCCAACAAGTATGCGAAAAATGTGAAAGTACGAGCCTGATGTGGGCGAATACCAGACCAAACACAGACATTACCGGCGTTATCCTCTAAAATATTAATCGCAGCCAGGTTTAGTTGACCGCTTCAGTGTGGAACCACATTACTACGGGATCCAAACCTGAAGAAACCCAGGATCTGGCCAACAAGTATGCGAAATATGCGAACGTACGAGCCAGATGAGTGCAAATACCAGACCTAACCCAGACGTAACCGGCGTTATCCTCCGAAATAGTAATCGCAACCAGGTTTAATTGACAGTTTCGGTGTGGTACCGCGTTACTACGTGATCCAAACCAGAAAAAAGCCAGGATCTGGCCAACAAGTATGCGAAAAATGCGAAAGTACGAGCCGGATGAGGGCAAATACCAGACCTAACCCAGACATAACCGGCGTTATCCTCAAAAATATTAAACGGACCCAGGTTTAATTGACTGTTTCAGTGTGGTACCACTTTACTACGTGGTCCAAGCCAGAAAAAGGCCAGGATCTGGCCAACAAGCATGCGGAAAGTGCGAAAGTACGAGCCAGATGAGGGCAAATACCAGACCTAACCAGGACATAACTGGCGTTATCCTCTAAAATATTAATCGCAACCAGCTTTAATTGACTGTTTCTGTGTGGAACCACATTACTACGGGATCCAAACCAGAAAAATCCCAGGATCTGCCCAACAACTATGCGAAAACGCGAAAGTACGAGCCAGATGAGGGCAAATACCAGACCTTCACCAGACATAACCGGCGTTATCCTCCAAAGTAGTAATCGCAACCAGATTTAATTGCCTGTTTCGGTGTGGTACCGCATTACTACGTGATCCAAACCAGAAAAAGGCCAGGATCCGGCCATCAAGAATGCGAAAAATCCGAAAGTACGAGCCAGATGAGGGCAAATACCAGACCTTACCGAGATATAACCGGCGTTATTCTCTAAAATATTAATCGCAACCAGGTTTAACTGACTGTTTCCGTGTGGAACTACATTACTACGGGATCCAAACCAGAAAAAAGCCAGGATCTGGCCAACAAGTATGCGAAAAATGCGAAAGTACGAGCCAGATGAGGGCAAATACCAGACCTAACCCAGACATAACCGGCGTTATCCTCTAAAATATTAATCGCAACCAGGTTTAATTGCCTGTTTCGGTGTGGTACCGCATTACTACGTGATCCAAACCAGAAAAAGGCCAGGATCCGGCCATCAAGAATGCGAAAAATCCGAAAGTACGAGCCAGATGAGGGCAAATACCAGACCTTACCGAGATATAACCGGCGTTATTCTCTAAAATATTAATCGCAACCAGGTTTAATTGACAGTTTCGGTGTGGTACCGCGTTACTACGTGATCCATACCAGAAAAAAGCCAGGATCTGGCCAACAAGTATGCGAAAAATGCGAAAGTACGAGCCAGATGTGGACAAATCCCAGACCTACCCGAGACATAACCGGCGATATCCTCTAAAATATTAATCGGACCCAGGTTTAATTGACTGTTTCAGTGTGGTACCACATTACTACATGGTCCAAGCCAGAAAAAGTCCAGGATCTGGCCAACAAGTGTGCGAAAAATCCGAAAGTACGAGCCAGATGAGGGCAAATACCAGACCTTACCGAGATATAACCGGCGTTATTCTCTAAAATATTAATCGCAACCAGGTTTAACTGACTGTTTCCGTGTGGAACTACATTACTACGGGATCCAAACCAGAAAAAACCCAGGATCTGGCCAACAACTATGCGAAAAACGCGAATGTATGAGCCAGATGATTGCAAATACCAGTACTATCCCAGACATAACCAGCGTTATTCTCCAAAATATTATTCGCAACCAGATTTAATTGACTGCTTCGGTTTGGTACCACATTATTACGTGGTCCAAGCCAGAAAAAGGCCAGGATCTGGCCAAAAAGAATGCGAAAAATGCGAAAGTTGGAGCCAGATGAGGGCAAATCGCAGACCTGACCGAGACAGAACCGGCGTTATCCTCTAAAATATTAATCGGAACCTGGTTTAATTGACTGTTTTAGTGTGGTCCCACATTACTACTTGGTCCAAGCCAGAAAAAGGCCAGGATCTGGCCAACAAGTATGCGAAAAATGCGAAAGTACGAGCCAGATGTGGACAAATCCCAGAACTACCAGAGACATTACCGGCGTTATCCTCTAAAATATTAATCGCAACCAGGTTTAATAGCCTGTTTCGGTGTGGTACCGCATTACTACGTGATCCAAACCAGAAAAAGGCCAGGATCCGGCCAACAAGAATGCGAAAAATGCGAAAGTACGAGCCTGATGTGGACAAATCCCAGACCTGCCAGAGACATTGCCGGCGTTAACCTCTAAAATATTAATCGCAACCAGGTTTAATTGCCTGTTTCGGTGTGGTACCGCATTACTACGTGATCCAAACCAGAAAAAGGCCAGGATCCAGCAACAAGAATGCGAAAAATGCGAAAGTACGAGCCAGATGTGGACAAATCCCAGACCTACCCGAGACATAACCGGCGTTATCCTCTAAAATATTAATCGCAACCAGGTTTAGTTGACTGTTTCGGTGTGGTACCGCATTACTACGTGATCCAAGCCAGAAAAAGGCCAGGATCCTGCAACAAGAATGCGAAAAATACGAAAGTACGAGCCAGATGTGGAGAAATCCCAGACCTACCCGAGACATAACCGGCGTTATCCTCTAAAATATTAATCGCAACCAGGTTTAATTGACTGTTTCGGTGTGGTACCGCATTACTACGTGATCCAAACCAGAAAAAGGCGAGGATCCGGCAACAAGAATGCGAAAAATGTGAAAGTACGAGCCTGATGAGGGCAAATACCAGACCTAACCCAGACATTACCGGCGTTTTCCTCTAAAATATTAATCGCAGCCAGGTTTAGTTGACCGTTTCGGTGTGGAACCACATTACTACGGGATCCAAACCTGAAGAAACCCTGGGTCTGGCCAACAAGTATGCGAAAAGTGCGAAAGTACGATCCAGATGAGTGCAAATACCAGACCTAACCCAGACGTAACCGGCGTTATCCTCCAAAATAGTAATCGCAACCAGGTTTAATTGACAGTTTCGGTGTGGTACCGCGTTACTACGTGATCCAAACCAGAAATGATCTGGCAAATACCAGACCTAACCCAGACATAACCGGCGTTATCCTCTAAAATATTAATCGGACCCAGGTTTAATTGACTGTTTCAGTGTGGTACCACTATACTACGTGCTCCAAGCCAGACAATGGCCAGGTTCTGGCCAACAAGTATGCGAAAAATGCGAAAGTACGAGCCAGATGAGGGCAAATCCCGGACGTAACCGAGACAGGACCGGCGTTATCCTCTAAAATATTAATCGCAACCAGGTTTAATTGCCTGTTTCGGTGTGGTACCGCATTACTACGTGATCCAAACCAGAAAAAGGCCAGGATCCTGCCAAAAAGTATGCGAAAAATTCGAAGGTATGTGCCAGATGATAGCAACTACCAGCACTAACCCAGACATAACCAGCGTTATCCTATAAAATACTTATCGGAACCAGCTTCTACTGACTGTTTCAGTGTGGTACCACATTACTACGTGATCCAAACCAGAAAAAGCCCAGTATCTGGCCAACAAGTATGCGAAAAATGCGAAAGTACGAGCCAGATGAGGGCAAATACCACACCTAACCCAGACATAACCGGCGTTATCCTCTAAAATATTAATCGCAACCAGGTTTAATTGACTGTTTTAGTGTGGTCCCACATTACTACTTGGTCCAAGCCAGGAAAAGGCCAGGATCTGGCCAACAAGTATGCGAAAAATGTGAAAGTACGAGCCTGATGAGGGCGAATACCAGACCAAACACAGACATTACCGGCGTTATCCTCTAAAATATTAATCGCAGCCAGGTTTAGTTGACCGCTTCAGTGTGGAACCACATTACTACGGGATCCAAACCTGAAGAAACCCAGGATCTGGCCAACAAGTATGGGAAATATGCGAAAGTACGAGCCAGATGAGTGCAAATACCAGACCTAACCCAGACGTAACCGGCGTTATCCTCCGAAATAGTAATCGCAACCAGGTTTAATTGACAGTTTCGGTGTGGTACCGCGTTACTACGTGATCCAAACCAGAAAAAAGCCAGGATCTGGCCAACAAGTATGCGAAAAATGCGAAAGTACGAGCCGGATGAGGGCAAATACCAGACCTAACCCAGACATAACCGGCGTTATCCTCTAAAATATTAAACGGACCCAGGTTTAATTGACTGTTTCAGTGTGGTACCACTTTACTACGTGGTCCAAGCCAGAAAAAGGCCAGGATCTGGCCAACAAGCATGCGGAAAGTGCGAAAGTACGAGCCAGATGAGGGCAAATACCAGACCTAACCAGGACATAACTGGCGTTATCCTCTAAAATATTAATCGCAACCAGCTTTAATTGACTGTTTCTGTGTGGAACCACATTACTACGGGATCCAAACCAGAAAAATCCCAGGATCTGGCCAACAACTATGCGAAAACGCGAAAGTACGAGCCAGATGAGGGCAAATACCAGACCTTCACCAGACATAACCGGCGTTATCCTCCAAAGTAGTAATCGCAACCAGATTTAATTGCCTGTTTCGGTGTGGTACCGCATTACTACGTGATCCAAACCAGAAAAAGGCCAGGATCCGGCCATCAAGAATGCGAAAAATCCGAAAGTACGAGCCAGATGAGGGCAAATACCAGACCTTACCGAGATATAACCGGCGTTATCCTCTAAAATATTAATCGCAACCAGGTTTAATTGACTGTTTTAGTGTGGTCCCACATTACTACTTGGTCCAAGCCAGAAAAAGGCCAGGATCTGGCCAACAAGTATGCGAAAAATGCGAAAGTACGAGCCAGATGTGGACAAATCCCAGAACTACCAGAGACATTACCGGCGTTATCCTCTAAAATATTAATCGGACCCAGGTTTAATTGACTGTTTCAGTGTGGTACCACATGACTACGTGATCCAAACCAGAAAAAGCCCAGGATCTGGCCAACAAGTGTGCGAAAAATGCGAAAGTACGAGCCAGATGTGGACAAATCCCAGACCTACCCGAGACATAACCGGCGTTATCCTCTAAAATATTAATCGGACCCAGGTTTAATTGACTGTTTCAGTGTGGTACCACATTACTACATGGTCCAAGCCAGAAAAAGTCCAGGATCTGGCCAACAAGTATGCGAAAAATGCGAAAGTACGAGCCAGATGAGGGCAAATACCAGACCCAACCCAGACATAACCGGCGTTATCCTCTAAAATATTAATCGCAACCAGGTTTAATTGACTGTTGTAGTGTGGTCCCACATTACTACGTGGTCCAAGCCAGAAAAAGCCCAGGATCTGGCCAACAAGTATGCGAAAAATGCGAAAGTACGAGCCAGATGAGGGCAAATACCAGACCTAACCCAGACATAACCGGCGTTATCCTCTAAAATATTAATCGGACGCAGGTTTAATTGACTGTTTCAGTGTGGTACCACTTTACTACGTGCTCCAAGCCAGACAAAGGCCAGGATCTGGCCAACAAGTATGCGAAAAATGCGAAAGTTCGAGACATATGAGGGCACATACCAGACCTAACCCAGACATTACCGGCGTTATCCTCCAAAATAGTAATCGCAACAAGGTTTAATTGACGGTTTCGGTGTGGTACCGCGTTACTACGTGATCCAAACCAGAAAAAAGCCAGGATCTGGCCAACAAGTATGCGAAAAATGCGAAAGTACGAGCCAGATGAGGGCAAATACCAGACCTAACCCAGACATAACCGGCGTTATCCTCTAAAATATTAATCGGACGCAGGTTTAATTGACTGTTTCAGTGTGGTACCACTTTACTACGAGCTCCAAGCCAGACAAAGGCCAGGATCTGGCCAACAAGTATGCGGAAAATGCGAAAGTTCGAGACATATGAGGGCACATACCAGACCTAACCCAGACATTATCGGCGTTATCCTCCAAAATAGTAATCGCAACAAGGTTTAATTGACGGTTTCGGTGTGGTACCGCGTTACTACGTGCTCCAAGCCAGACAAAGGCCAGGATCTGGCCAACAAGTATGCGAAAAATGCGAAAGTTCGAGCCAGATGAGGGCAAATACCAGACCTAACCCAGACATAACCGGCGTTATCCTCTAAAATATTAATGGGACGCAGGTTTAATTGACTGTTTCAGTGTGGTACCACTTTACTACGTGCTCCAAGCCAGACAAAGTCCAGGATCTGGCCAACAAATATGCCAAAAATGCGAAAGTACGAGCCAGATGAGGGCAAATACCTGACCTAACCGAGATATAACCGGCGTTATTCTCTAAAATATTAATCGCAACCAGGTTTAACTGACTGTTTCCGTGTGGAACCGCGTTACTACGTGATCCAAACCAGAAAAAAGCCAGGATCTGGCCAACAAGTATGCGAAAAATGCGAAAGTACGAGCCAGATGAGGGCAAATACCAGACCTAACCCAGACATAACCAGCGTTATTCTCTAAAATGTTATTCGCAACCAGATTTAATTTACTGTTTCGGTTTGGTACCACATTATTACGTGGTCCAAACCAGAAAAAGCCCAGGATCTGGCCAACAAGTATGCGAAAAACTCGGAGGTATGTGCCAGATGATAGCAAATACCAGAACTAACCCAGCCATAACCAGCGTCATCCTATAAAATATTATTCGCAACCAGATTTAATTGACTGTTTCGGTTTGGTACCGCACTACTACGTGGTCTAAGCCAGAAAAAGGCCAGGATCTGGCCAAAAAGAATGCGGAAAATGCGAAAGTACGAGCCAGATGAGGGCAAATCCCAGACCTAACCCAGACATTACCGGCGTTAACCTCTAAAATATTAATCGGACCCAGGTTTAATTGACTGTTTCAGTGTGGTACCACATGACTACGTGATCCAAACCAGAAAAAGCCCAGGATCTGGCCAACAAGTGTGCGAAAAATGCGAAAGTACGAGCCAGATGAGGGCAAATACCTGACCTAACCGAGATATAACCGGCGTTATTCTCTAAAATATTAATCGCAACCAGGTTTAACTGACAGTTTCGGTGTGGTACCGCGTTACTACGTGATCCAAACCAGAAATGATCTGGCAAATACCAGACCTAACCCAGACATAACCGGCGTTATCCTCTAAAATATTAATCGGACGCAGGTTTAATTGACTGTTTCAGTGTGGTACCACTTTACTACGTGCTCCAAGCCAGACAAAGGCCAGGATCTGGCCAACAAGTATGCGAAAAATGCGAAAGTTCGAGACATATGAGGGCACATACCAGACCTAACCCAGACATTACCGGCGTTATCCTCCAAAATAGTAATCGCAACCAGGTTTAATTGACTGTTACGGTGTGGTACCGCGTTACTACGTGCTCCAAGCCAGACAAAGGCCAGGATCTGGCCAACAAGTATGCGAAAAATGCGAAAGTTCGAGCCAGATGAGGGCAAATACCAGACCTAACCCAGACATAACCGGCGTTATCCTCTAAAATATTAATCGGACGCAGGTTTAATTGACTGTTTCAGTGTGGTACCACTTTACTACGTGCTCCAAGCCAGACAAAGTCCAGGATCTGGCCAACAAATGTGCCAAAAATGCGAAAGTACGAGCCAGATGAGGGCAAATACCAGACCTAACCCAGACATAACCAGCGTTATTCTCTAAAATGTTATTCGCAACCAGATTTAATTTACTGTTTCGGTTTGGTACCACATTATTACGTGGTCCAAACCAGAAAAAGCCCAGGATCTGGCCAACAAGTATGCGAAAAACTCGGAGGTATGTGCCAGATGATAGCAAATACCAGAACTAACCCAGACATAACCAGCGTTATCCTATAAAATATTATTCGCAACCAGATTTAATTGACTGTTTCGGTTTGGTACCGCACTACTACGTGGTCTAAGCCAGAAAAAGGCCAGGATCGGGCCAAAAAGAATGCGGAAAATGCGAAAGAACGAGCCAGATGAGGGCAAATCCCAGACCTAACCCAGACATAACCGGCGTTATCCTCTAAAATATTAATCGGACGCAGGTTTAATTGACTGTTTCAGTGTGGTACCACTTTACTACGTGCTCCCAGCCAGACAAAGGCCAGGATCTGGCCAACAAGTATGCGAAAAATGCGAAAGTTCGAGCCAGATGAGGGCAAATACCAGACCTAACCCAGACATTACCGGCGTTAACCTCTAAAATATTAATCGGACCCAGGTTTAATTGACTGTTTCAGTGTGGTACCACATGACTACGTGATCCAAACCAGAAAAAGCCCAGGATCTGGCCAACAAGTGTGCGAAAAATGCGAAAGTACGAGCCAGATGTGGACAAATCCCAGACCTACCCGAGACATAACCGGCGTTATCCTCTAAAATATTAATCGGACCCAGGTTTAATTGACTGTTTCAGTGTGGTACCACATTACTACATGGTCCAAGCCAGAAAAAGTCCAGGATCTGGCCAACAAGTATGCGAAAAATGCGAAAGTACGAGCCAGATGAGGGCAAATACCAGACCCAACCCAGACATAACCGGCGTTATCCTCTAAAATATTAATCGCAACCAGGTTTAATTGACTGTTGTAGTGTGGTCCCACATTACTACGTGGTCCAAGCCAGAAAAAGCCCAGGATCTGGCCAACAAGTATGCGAAAAATGCGAAAGTACGAGCCAGATGAGGGCAAATACCAGACCTAACCCAGACATAACCGGCGTTATCCTCTAAAATATTAATCGGACGCAGGTTTAATTGACTGTTTCAGTGTGGTACCACTTTACTACGTGCTCCAAGCCAGACAAAGGCCAGGATCTGGCCAACAAGTATGCGAAAAATGCGAAAGTTCGAGACATATGAGGGCACATACCAGACCTAACCCAGACATTACCGGCGTTATCCTCCAAAATAGTAATCGCAACAAGGTTTAATTGACGGTTTCGGTGTGGTACCGCGTTACTACGTGATCCAAACCAGAAAAAAGCCAGGATCTGGCCAACAAGTATGCGAAAAATGCGAAAGTACGAGCCAGATGAGGGCAAATACCAGACCTAACCCAGACATAACCGGCGTTATCCTCTAAAATATTAATCGGACGCAGGTTTAATTGACTGTTTCAGTGTGGTACCACTTTACTACGAGCTCCAAGCCAGACAAAGGCCAGGATCTGGCCAACAAGTATGCGGAAAATGCGAAAGTTCGAGACATATGAGGGCACATACCAGACCTAACCCAGACATTATCGGCGTTATCCTCCAAAATAGTAATCGCAACAAGGTTTAATTGACGGTTTCGGTGTGGTACCGCGTTACTACGTGCTCCAAGCCAGACAAAGGCCAGGATCTGGCCAACAAGTATGCGAAAAATGCGAAAGTTCGAGCCAGATGAGGGCAAATACCAGACCTAACCCAGACATAACCGGCGTTATCCTCTAAAATATTAATGGGACGCAGGTTTAATTGACTGTTTCAGTGTGGTACCACTTTACTACGTGCTCCAAGCCAGACAAAGTCCAGGATCTGGCCAACAAATATGCCAAAAATGCGAAAGTACGAGCCAGATGAGGGCAAATACCTGACCTAACCGAGATATAACCGGCGTTATTCTCTAAAATATTAATCGCAACCAGGTTTAACTGACTGTTTCCGTGTGGAACCGCGTTACTACGTGATCCAAACCAGAAAAAAGCCAGGATCTGGCCAACAAGTATGCGAAAAATGCGAAAGTACGAGCCAGATGAGGGCAAATACCAGACCTAACCCAGACATAACCAGCGTTATTCTCTAAAATGTTATTCGCAACCAGATTTAATTTACTGTTTCGGTTTGGTACCACATTATTACGTGGTCCAAACCAGAAAAAGCCCAGGATCTGGCCAACAAGTATGCGAAAAACTCGGAGGTATGTGCCAGATGATAGCAAATACCAGAACTAACCCAGCCATAACCAGCGTCATCCTATAAAATATTATTCGCAACCAGATTTAATTGACTGTTTCGGTTTGGTACCGCACTACTACGTGGTCTAAGCCAGAAAAAGGCCAGGATCTGGCCAAAAAGAATGCGGAAAATGCGAAAGTACGAGCCAGATGAGGGCAAATCCCAGACCTAACCCAGACATAACCGGCTTTATCCTCTAAAATATTAATCGGACGCAGGTTTAATTGACTGTTTCAGTGTGGTACCACTTTACTACGTGCTCCAAGCCAGACAAAGGCCAGGATCTGGCCAACAAGTGTGCGAAAAATGCGAAAGTACGAGCCAGATGTGGACAAATCCCAGACCTACCCGAGACATAACCGGCATTATCCTCTAAAATATTAATCGGACCCAGGTTTAATTGACTGTTTCAGTGTGGTACCACATTACTACATGGTCCAAGCCAGAAAAAGTCCAGGATCTGGCCAACAAGTATGCGAAAAATGCGAAAGTACGAGCCAGATGAGGGCAAATACCAGACCCAACCCAGACATAACCGGCGTTATCCTCTAAAATATTAATCGCAACCAGGTTTAATTGACTGTTGTAGTGTGGTCCCACATTACTACGTGGTCCAAGCCAGAAAAAGCCCAGGATCTGGCCAACAAGTATGCCAAAAATGCGAAAGTACGAGCCAGATGAGGGCAAATACCAGACCTACCAGAGACATTACCGGCGTTATCCTCTAAAATATTAATCGCAACCAGGTTTAATTGCCTGTTTCGGTGTGTTACCGCATTACTACGTGATCCAAACCAGAAAAAGGCCAGGATCCGGCCAACAAGAATGCGAAAAATGCGAAAGTACGAGCCAGATGTGGACAAATTCCAGACCTACCCGAGACATAACCGGCGTTATCTTCTAAAATATTAATCGGAACCTGGTTTAATTGACTGTTCCGGTGTGGTACCACTTTACTACGTGGTCCAAGCCAGAAGCAGGCCAGGATCTGTCCAACAAGTATGCGAAAAACTCGGAGGTATGTGCCAGATGATAGCAAATACCAGAACTAACCCAGACATAACCAGCGTTATCCTATAAAATATTATTCGCAACCAGATTTAATTGACTGTTTCGGTTTGGCACCACACTACTACGTGGTCCAAGCCAGAAAAAGGCCAGGATCTGGCCAAAAAGAATGCGAAAAATGCGAAAGTACGAGCCAGATGAGGGCAAATCCCAGACCTAACCCAGACATAACCTGTGTTATCCTCTAAAATATTAATCGGACGCAGGTTTAATTGATTGTTTCAATGTGGTACCACTTTACTACGTGCTCCAAGCCAGAGAAAGGCCAGGATCTGGCCAACAAGTATGCGAAAAATGCGAAAGTTCGAGCCAGATGAGGGCAAATACCAGACCTAACCCAGACATAACCGGCGTTATCCTCTAAAATATTAATCGGACCCAGGTTTAATTGACTGTTTCAGTGTGGTACCACATTACTACGTGATCCAAACCAGAAAAAGCCCAGGATCTGGCCAACAAGTGTGCGAAAAATGCGAAAGTACGAGCCAGATGTGGACAAATCCCAGACCTACCCGAGACATAACCGGCGTTATCCTCTAAAATATTAATCAGACCCAGGTTTAATTGACTGTTTCAGTGTGGTACCACATTACTACGTGGTCCAAGCCAGAAAAAGTCCAGGATCTGGCCAACAAGTATGCGAAAAATGCGAAAGTACGAGCCAGATGAGGGCAAATACCAGACCCAACCCAGACATAACCGGCGTTATCCTCTAAAATATTAATCGCAACCAGGTTTAATTGACTGTTGTAGTGTGGTCCCACATTACTACGTGGTCCAAGCCAGAAAAAGCCCAGGATCTGGCCAACAAGTATGCCAAAAATGCGAAAGTACGAGCCAGATGAGGGCAAATACCAGACCTACCAGAGACATTACCGGCGTTATCCTCTAAAATATTAATCGCAACCAGGTTTAATTGCCTGTTTCGGTGTGTTACCGCATTACTACGTGATCCAAACCAGAAAAAGGCCAGGATCCGGCCAACAAGAATGCGAAAAATGCGAAAGTACGAGCCAGATGTGGACAAATTCCAGACCTACCCGAGACATAACCGGCGTTATCCTCTAAAATATTAGTCGGACCCAGGTTTAATTGACTGTTTCAGTGTGGTACCACATTACTACGTGGCCCAGGCCAGAAAAAGCCCAGGATCTGGCCAACAAGTATGCCAAAAATGCGAAAGTACGAGCCAGATGAGGGCAAATACCAGACCCAACCCAGACATAACCAGCGTTATCCTATAAAATACTTATCGGAACCAGCTTCTACTGACTGCTTCAGTGTGGTACCACATTACTACGTGATCCAAACCAGAAAAAGCCCAGGATCTGACCAACAACTATGCGAAAACGCGAATGATACGAGCCAGATAAGGGCAAATACCAGACCTACCAGAGACATTACCGGCGATATCCTCTAAAATATTATTCGCAACCAGGTTTAATTGCCTGTTTCGGTGTGGTACCGCATTACTACGTGATCCAAACCAGAAAAAGGCCAGGATCCGGCCAACAAGAATGCGAAAAATGCGAAAGTACGAGCCAGATGTGGACAAATTCCAGACCTACCCGAGACTTAACCGGCGTTATCCTCTAAAATATTAATCGCAACCTGGTTTAATTGACTGTTTCCTTGTGGTACCACATTACTACGTGATCCAAACCAGAAAAAGGCCAGGATCCGGCCAACAAGAATGCGAAAAATGCGAAAGTACGAGCCAGATGTGGACAAATTCCAGACCTACCCGAGACTTAACCGGCGTTATCCTCTAAAATATTAATCGCAACCTGGTTTAATTGACTGTTTCCTTGTGGTACCACATTACTACGTGATCCAAACCAGAAAAAGCCCAGGATCTGGCCAACAAGAATGCGAAAAATGCGAAAGTACGAGCCAGATGTGGACAAATTCCAGACCTACCCGAGACTTAACCGGCGTTATCCTCTAAAATATTAATCGCAACCTGGTTTAATTGACTGTTTCCTTGTGGTACCACATTACTACGTGATCCAAACCAGAAAAAGCCCAGGATCTGGCCAACAAGTATGCGAAAAACTCGGAGGTATGTGCCAGATGATAGCAAATACCAGAACTAACCCAGACATAACCAGCATTATCCTATAAAATATTATTCGCAACCAGATTTAATTGACTGTTTCGGTTTGGTACCACACTACTACGTGGTCCAAGCCAGAAAAAGCCCAGGATCTGGCCAACAAGTATGCCAAAAATGCGAAAGTACGAGCCAGATGAGGGCAAATACCAGACCTACCAGAGACATTACCGGCGTTATCCTCTAAAATATTATTCGCAACCAGGTTTAATTGCCTGTTTCGGTGTGGTACCGCATTACTACGTGATCCAAACCAGAAAAAGGCCAGGATCCGGCCAACAAGAATGCGAAAAATGCGAAAGTACGAGCCAGATGAGGGCAAATCCCAGACCTAACCGAGACAGAACCGGCGTTATCCTCTAAAATATTAATCGGAACCTGGTTTAATTGACTGTTTCGGTGTGGTACCACTTTACTACGTGGTCCAAGCCAGAAGAAGGCCAGGATCTGTCCAACAAGTATGCGAAAAACTCGAAGGTATGTGCCAGATGGTAGCAAATACCAGAACTAACCCAGACATAACCAGCGTTATCCTATAAAATACTTATCGGAACCAGCTTCTACTGACTGCTTCAGTGTGGTACCACATTACTACGTGATCCAAACCAGAAAAAGCCCAGGATCTGACCAACAACTATGCGAAAACGCGAATGATACGAGCCAGATAAGGGCAAATACCAGACCTACCCCAGACATAACCGGCGTTATCCTCCAAAATAGTAATCGCAACCAGGTTTAATTGACTGTTTCGGTGTGATACCGCGTCACTACGTGATCTAAACCAGAAAAACCCAGGATCTGGCCAACAAGTATGCGAAAAATGCGAAAGTACGAGCCAGATGAGGACAAATACCAGACCTAACCCAGGCATAACCAGCGTTATCCTCTAAAATACTTATCGGAACCAGCTTCTACTGACTGTTTCATTGTGGTACCACATTACTACGTGATCCACACCAGAAAAAGCCCAAGATCTGGCCAACAAGTATGCGAAAAACGCGAAAGTATGTACCAGATGATAGCAAATACCAGAACTAACCCAGACATAACCAGCGTTATCCTCTAAAATACTTATCGGAACCAGCTTCTATTGACTGTTTCAGTGTGGTACCACATTACTACGTGATCCAAACCAGAAAAGGGCCAGGATCTGGCCAACAAGTGTGCGAAAAACGCGAAACTATGAGCCAGAAGATTGCAAATACTAGAACTGACACAGACATTACCATCGTTATCCTCTAAAATACTAATGGGAACCAGCTTTTACTGACTGTTTCAGTGTGGTGCCACATTACTACGTGATCCACACCAGAAAAAGCCCAGGATCTGGCCAACAAGTATCCGAAAAACGCAAAAGTATGTGCCAGATGATAGCAAATACCAGAACTAACCCAGACATAACCAGCGTTATCCTCTAAAATACTTATCGGAACCAGCTTCTACTGACTGTTTCAGTGTGGTACCACATTACTACGTGATCCACACCAGAAAAAGCCCAGGATCTGGCAAACAAGTATGCGAAAAACGCGAAAGTACGAGCCAGATGAGGACAAATCCCAGACCTACCCGAGACATAACGGGCGTTATCCTCTAAACTATTAATCGCAACCAGTTTAATTTACTGTTTCAGTGTGGTACCACATTACTACGTGATCCACACCAGAAAAAGCCCAGGATCTGGCCAACAAGTATCCGAAAAACGCAAAAGTATGTGCCAGATGATAGCAAATACCAGAACTAACCCAGACATAACCAGCGTTATCCTCTAAAATACTTATCGGAACCAGCTTCTACTGACTGTTTCATTGTGGTACCACATTACTACGTGATCCACACCAGAAAAAGCCCAGGATCTGGCCAACAAGTATGCGAAAAACGCGAAAGTATGTACCAGATGATAGCAAATACCAGAACTAACCCAGACATAATCAGCGTTATCCTCTAAAATACTTATCGGAACCAGCTTCTATTGACTGTTTCAGTGTGGTACCACATTACTACGTGATCCAAACCAGAAAAAGGCCAGGATCTGGCCAACAAGTACGCGAAAAATGCGAAGGTACGAGCCAGATGAGGGCACATACCAGACCTAACCCAGACATAACCGGCGTTATCCTCTAAAATATTAATCGGACCCAGGTTTAATTGACTGTTTCCGTGTGGTACCACATTACTACGTGATCCAATCCAGAAAAAGCCCAGGATCAGGCCAACAAGTATGCGGAAAACTCGAAGGTATGTGCCAGATGATGGCAAATACCAGAACTAACCCAGGCATAACCAGCGTTATCCTCTAAAATACTTATCGGAACCAGCTTCTACTGACTGTTTCAGTGTGGAACCACATTACTACGTGATCCACACCAGAAAAAGCCCAGGATCTGGCCAAAAAGTATGCGAAAAACGCGAAAGTATGTGCCAGATGATAGCAAATACCAGAACTAACCCAGACATAACCAGCGTTATCCTCTAAAATACTTATCGGAACCAGCTTCTATTGACTGTTTCAGTGTGGTACCACATTACTACGTGATCCAAACCAGAAAAAGGCCAGGATCTGGCCAACAAGTACGCGAAAAATGCGAAGGTACGAGCCAGATGAGGGCACATACCATACCTAACCCAGACATAACCGGCGTTATCCTCTAAAATATTAATCGGACCCAGGTTTAATTGACTGTTTCCGTGTGGTACCACATTACTACGTGATCCAAACCAGAAAAAGCCCAGGATCAGGCCAACAAGTATGCGAAAAACTCGAAGGTATGTGCCAGATGATGGCAAATACCAGAACTAACCCAGGCATAACCAGCGTTATCCTCTAAAATACTTATCGGAACCAGCTTCTACTGACTGTTTCAGGGTGGAATCACATTACTACGTGATTCACACCAGAAAAAGCCCAGGATCTGGCCAACAAGTATGCGAAAAACGCGAAAGTATGTGCCAGATGATAGGAAATACCAGAACTAACCCAGACATAACCTGCGTTATCCTCTAAAATACTTATCGGAACCAGCTTCTATTGACTGTTTCAGTGTGGTAACACATTAGTACGTGATCCAAACCAGAAAAGGGCCAGGATCTGGCCAACAAGTGTGCGAAAAACGCGAAACTATGAGCCAGATGATTGCAAATACCAGAACTGACACAGACATAACGGGCGTTATCCTCTAAAATATTAATCGCAACCAGTTTAATTTACTGTTTCGGTGTGGAACCTCATTACAACGGGATCCAGACCAGAAAAAACCCAGGATCTGGCCAACAATTATGCGAAAAACGCGAAAGTATGAGCCAGATGATTGCAAATACCAGAACTAACAGAGACATAACCAGCGTTATCCTCTAAAATACTAATCGGAACCAGCTTTTATTGACTGTTTCAGTCTGGTACTACATTACTACGGGATCCAAACCAGAAAAATCCCAGGATCTGGCCAGCAACTATGCGAAAAACGCGAAAGGACGAGCTAGATGAGGGCAAATACCAGACCTAACCCAGACATAACCGCCGTTATCCTCCAAAATAGTAATCACAACCAGGCTTAATTGACTGTTTCGGTGTGGTACCGCGTTACTACGTGATCCAAACCAGAAAAAAGCCAGGATCTGGCCAACAAGTATGCGAAAAATGCGAAAGTACGAGCCAGATGAGGGCATATACCAGACCTAACCTAGACATAACCGGCGTTATCCTCTAAAATATTAATCGGAACCAGGTTTAATTGACTGTTTCGGTGTGGAACCACATTACTACGGGATCCAAGCCAGAAAAATCCCAGGATCTGGCCAACAACTATGCGAAAAACGCGAAAGTACGTACTAGATGAGGGCTAATACCAGACCTAACCCAGACATAACCGGCGATATCCTCCAAAATAGTAATCGCAACCAGGTTTAATTGACAGTTTCGGTGTGGTACCGCGTTACTACGTGATCCAAACCAGAAAAAAGCCAGGATCTGGCCAACAACTATGCGAAAAATGCGAAAGTACGAGCCAGATGTGTGCAAATACCAGACCTAACCCTGACGTAACCGGCGTTATCCTTCAAAATAGTAATCGCAACCAGTTTTAATTGACAGTTTCGGTGTGGTACCGCGTTACTACGTGATCCAAACCAGAAAAAAGCCAGGATCTGGCCAACAAGTATGCGAAAAATGCGAAAGTACGAGCCAGATAAGGGCAAATACCAGACCTAACCCAGACATAACCGGCGTTATACTCCAAAATAGTTATCGCAACCAGGATTAATTGACCGTTTCGGTGTGGCATCGCGCTACTACGTGATCCAAACCAGAAAAAGGCCGGGATCTGGCCAACAAGTATGCGAAAAATGCGAAGATACGAGCCAGATGATGGCAAATACCAGACCTAACCCAGACATAACCGGCGTCATCCTCTAAAATATTAATCGGACACAGGTTTAATTGACTGTTTCAGTGTGGTACCGCGTTACTACGTGACCCAAACCAGAAAAAGGCCAGGACCTGGCCAAAAAGTATGCGAAAAATGCGGAAGTACGAGCCAGATGATTGCTAATACCAGAACTAACTCAAACGTAACCAGCGTTATCCTCCAAACTGTTAATCGGAACCAGCTTTTATTAACTGTTTCAGTGTGATACCACAGTACTACGTGATCCAAGCCAGAAAAAACCCGGGATCTGCCCAACAAGTATGCGAAAAACGAGAAAGTATGAGCCAGATGGTTGCAAATACCAGAACTAACCCAGACATAACCAGCGTTATCCTCCAAAATATTAATCGCAAAAAGGTTTAGTTGACTGTTTCGGTGTGGTACCGCATTACTACGTGATCCAAACCAGAAATATCCCAGGATCTGGCCAACAATTATGCGAAAAATGCGAAAGTATGTGCCTGGCGATTGCAAATACCAGAACTGACCCAAGCATAACCAGCGTTATCCTCCAAAATATTAATCGCAACCAGGTTTAATTGACCGTTTCGGTGTGGAACCACATTACTACGGGATCCAAACCTGAAGAAACCCAGGATCTGGCCAACAAGTATGCGAAAAACGCGAAAGTATGAGCCAGATGATTGTAAATACCAGAGCTAACCGAGACATAACCGGCGTTATCCTGTAAAATATTAATCGCAACCAGGGTTTGTTTGACTGTTTCGGTGTGGTACCGCATTACTACGTGATGCAAACCAGAAATATCCCAGGATCTGGCCAACAAGTATGCGAAAAATGCGAAAGTATGTGCCTGATGATTGCAAATACCAGAACAAACCCAAACATAACCAGCGTTATCCTCCAAAATATTAATCGCAACCTGGTTTAATAGACTGTTTCGATGTGGGACCACATTACGAAGGGGTCCAAGCCACAAAACACCCGAGTTCTGGCCAACAAGTACATGAAAATTGCGAAAGTATGAGCCAGATGAGGGCAAATACCAGACCTAACCCAGACATAACCGGCGTTATCCTCTAAAATATTATTCGAAACCAGGTTTAATTGACAGTTTCAGTGTGGTACCACATTACTACGTGGTCCATGCCAGAAGGAAGCCAGGATCTGCCCAACAAGTATGCGAAAAACGAGAAAGTATGAGCCAGAAGATTGCAAATACCGGAACTAACCCAGACATAACCAGCGTTATCCTCTAAAATATTATTCGCAACCAGGGTAGTTGACTGTTTCGGTGTGGTACCACATTACTACGTGGTCCAAGCCAGAAAAAGGCCAGGATCTGGCCAGAAAGTATGCGAGAAATGCGAAGGTACGAGCCAGATGATTGCAAATCCCAAACCTAACCGAGACATAACCGGCGTTAACCTCTAAAATATTAATCGCAACCAGGTTAAATTGACTGTTTCGATGTGGAATCACATTACGACGGGGTCCAAGCCACAAAACACCCGAGATCTGGCCAACAAGTACATGAAAATTGCGAAAGTATGAGCCAGATGAGGGCAAATACCAGACCTAACCCAGACATAACCGGCGTTATCCTCTAAAATATTAATCGGACGCAGGTTTAATTGACTGTTTCAGTGTGGTACCACTTTACTACGTACTGCAAGCCAGAAAAAGTCCAGGATCTGGCCAACTAGTGTGCGAAAAATCCGAAAGTACGAGCCAGATGAGGGCAAATACCAGACATACCCCAGACATAACCGGCGTTATCCTCCGAAATAGTAATCGCAACAAGGTTTAATTGACTGTTTCGGTGTGGTACCGCGTTACTACGTGATCCAAACCAGAAAAAAGCCAGGATCTGGCCAACAAGTATGCGAAAAATGCGAAAGTACGAGCCAGATGAGGGCAAATACCAGACCTAACCCAGACATAACCGGCGTTATCCTCTAAAATGTTAATCGGACGCAGGTTTAATTGACTGTTTCAGTGTGGTACCACTTTACTACGTGCTGCAAGCCAGACAAAGGCCAGGATCCGGCCAACAAGAATGCGAAAAATGCGAAAGTACGAGCCAGATGTGGACAAATCCCAGACCTACCCGAGACATAACCGGCGTTATCCTCTAAAATATTAATCGGACGCAGGTTTAATTGACTGTTTTAGTGCGGTACCACATTACTACGTGGTCCAAGCCAGAAAAAGTCCATGATCTGGCCAACAAGTATGCGAAAAATGCGAAAGTACGAGCCAGATGAGGGCAAATACCAGACCCAACCCAGACATAACCGGCGTTATCCTCTAAAATATTAATCGCAACCAGGTTTAATTGACTGTCTTAGTGTGGTCCCACATTACTACGTGGTCCAAGCCAGAAAAAGCCCAGGATCTGGCCAACAAGTATGCCAAAAATGCGAAAGTACGAGCCAGATGAGGGCAAATACCAGACCTACCAGAGACATTACCGGCGTTATCCTCTAAAATATTAATCGGAACCTGGTTTAATTGACTGTTTCGGTGAGGTACCACTTTGCTACGTGGTCCAAGCCAGAAGAAGGCCAGGATCTGTCCAACAAGTATGCGAAAAACTCGAAGGTATGTGCCAGATGATAGCAAATACCAGAACTAACCCAGACATAACCAGCGTTATCCTATAAAATACTTATCGGAACCAGGTTCTACTGACTGTTTCAGTGTGGTACCACATTACTACGTGATCCAAACCAGAAAAAGCCCAGGATCTGGCCAACAACTACGCGAAAACGCGAAAGTACGAGCCAGATGAGGGCAAATACCAGACCTACCCCAGACATAACCGGCGTTATCCTCCAAAATAGTAATCGCAACCAGGTTTAATTGACTGTTTCGGTGTGATACCGCGTTACTACGTGATCCAAACCAGAAAAAAGCCAGGATCTGGCCAACAAGTATGCGAAAAATGCGAAAGTACGAGCCAGATGGGGGCAAATACCAGACCTAACCCAGACATAACCGGCGTTATCCTCTAAAATATTTATCGGACCCAGGTTTAATTGACTGTTTCAGTGTGGTACCACTTTACTACGTGCTCCAAGCCAGACAAAGGCCAGGATCTGGCCACCAAGTATGCGAAAAATGGGAAAGTTCGAGCCAGATGAGGGCAAATACCAGACCTAACCCAGACTTAACAGGCGTTATTCTCTAAAATATTAAACGGACCTAGGTTTAATTGACTGTTTCAGTGTGGTACCACTTTACTACGTGGTTCAAGCCAGAAAAAGGCCAGGATCTGGCCAACAAGTATGCGAAAAATGTGAAAGTACGAGCTTAATGAGGGCAAATACCAGACCTAACCCAGACATTACCGGCGTTATCCTCTAAAATATTAATCGCAGCCAGGTTTAGTTGACCGTTTCGGTGTGGAACCACATTACTACGGGATCCAAACCTGAAGAAACCCAGGATCTGGCCAACAAGTATGCGATAAATGCGAAAGTACGAGCCAGATGAGTGCAAATACCAGACCTAACCCAGACGTAACCGGCGTTATCCTCCAAAATAGTAATCGCAACGAGGTTTAATTGACAGTTTCGGTGTGGTACCGCGTTACTACGTGATCCAAACCAGAAAAAAGCCAGGATCTGGCCAACAAGTATGCGAGAAATGCGAAAGTACGAGCCAGATGTGGACAAATCCCAGACCTACCCGAGACATAACCGGCGTTATCCTCTAAAATATTAATCGGACCCTGGTTTAATTGACTGTTTCAGTGCGATACCACATTACTACGTGGTCCAAGCCAGAAAAAGTCCAGGATCTGGCCAACAAGTATGCCAAAAATGCGAAAGTACGAGCCAGATGAGGGCATATACCAGACCTAACCGAGACATAACCGGCGTTATTCTCTAAAATATTAATCGCAACCAGGTTTTGCTGTCTGTTTCGGTGTGGAACCACATTACTACGGGATCCAAACATGAAAAAGCCCAGGATCTGGCCAACAACTATGCGAAAAACGCGAATGTTTGAGCCAAATGATTGCAAATACCAGAACTATCCCCGACATAACCAGCGTTATCCTCTAAAATATTATTCGCAACCAGATTTAATTGACTGTTTCGGTTTGGTAACACATTATTACGTGGTCCAAGCCAGAAAAAGGCCAGGATCTGGCCAAAAAGAATGCGAAAAATGCGAAAGTACGTGCCAGATGTGGACAAATTCCAGACCTACCCGAGACATAACCGGCGTTATCCTCTAAAATATTAATCGCAACCAGGTTTAATTGACTGTTTCAGTGTGGTACCACATTACTACGTGATCTAAACCAGAAAAAGCCCAGGATCTGGCCAACAAGTATGCGAAAAACTCGAAGGTATGTGCCAGATGGTAGCAAATACCAGAACTAACCCAGACATAACCAGCGTTATCCTCTAAAATACTTACCGGAACCAGCTTCTACTGACTGTTTCAGTGTGGTACCACATTACTACGTGATCCAAACAAGAAAAAGGCCAGGATCTGGCCAACAAGTATGCGAAAAATGCGAAGGTACGAGCCAGATGAGGGCACATACCAGACCTAACCCAGACATAACCGGCGTTATCCTCTAAAATATTACTCGGACCCAGGTTTGATTGACTGTTTCCGTGTGGTACCACATTACTACGTGATCCAAACCAGAAAAAGCCCAGGATCAGGCCAACAAGTATGCGAAAAACTCGAAGGTATGTGCCAGATGATGGCAAATACGAGAACTAACCCAGGCATAACCAGCGTTATCCTCTAAAATACTTACCGGAACCAGCTTCTACTGACTGTTTCATTGTGGTACCACATTACTACGTGATCCACACCAGAAAAAGCCCAGGATCTGGCCAACAAGTATGCGAAAGGCGCGAAAGTATGAGCCAGATGATAGCAAATACCAGAACTAACCCAGACGTAACCAGCGATATCCTCTAAAATACTTATCGGAACCACCTTCTACTGACTGTTTCAGTGTGGTACCACATTACTACGTGATCCACACCAGAAAAAGCCCAGGATCTGGCAAACAAGTATGCGAAAAACGCGAAAGTACGAGCCAGATGAGGACAAATCCCAGACCTACCCGAGACATAACGGGCGTTATCCTCTAAAATATTAATCGCAACCAGTTTAATTTACTGTTTCGGTGTGGAACCTCATTACAACGGGATCCCGACCAGAAAAAGCCCAGGATCTGGCCAACAAGTATCCGAAAAACGCAAAAGTATGTGCCAGATGATAGCAAATACCAGAACTAACCCAGACATAACCAGCGTTATCCTCTAAAATACTTATCGGAACCAGCTTCTACTGACTGTTTCAGTGTGGTACCACATTACTACGTGATCCAAACCAGAAAAAGGCCAGGATCTGGCCAACATGTATGCGAAAAACTCGAAGGTATGTGCCAGATGTTGGTAAATACCAGAACTAACCCAGGCATAACCAGCGTTATCCTCTAAAATACTTATCGGAACCAGCTTCTACTGACTGTTTCAGTGTGGTACCACATTACTACGTGATCCACACCAGAAAAAGCCCAGGATCTGGCCAACAAGTATGCGAAAAACGCGAAAGTATGTGCCAGATGATAGCAAATACCAGAACTAACCCAGACATAACCAGCGTTATCCTCTAAAATACTTATCGGAACCAGCTTCTATTGACTGTTTCAGTGTGGTACCACATTACTACGTGATCCAAACCAGAAAAAGGCCAGGATCTGGCCAACAAGTACGCGGAAAATGCGAAGGTACGAGCCAGATGAGGGCACATACCAGACCTAACCCAGACATAACGGGCGTTATCCTCTAAAATATTAATCGGACCCAGGTTTAATTGACTGTTTCCGTGTGGTACCACATTACTACGTGATCCAAACCAGAAAAAGCCCAGGATCAGGCCAACAAGTATGCGAAAAACTCGAAGGTATGTGCCAGATGATGGCAAATACCAGAACTAACCCAGGCATAACCAGCGTTATCCTCTAAAATACTTATCGGAACTAGCTTCTACTGACTGTTTCAGTGTGGAACCACATTACTACGTGATCCACACCTGAAAAAGCCCAGGATCTGGCGAACAAGTATGCGAAAAACGCGAAAGTATGTGCCAGATGATAGCAAATACCAGAACTAACCCAGACATAACCAGCGTTATCCTCTAAAATACGTATCGGAACCAGCTTCTATTGACTGTTTCAGTGTGGTACCACATTAGTACGTGATCCAAACCAGAAAAGGGCCAGGATCTGGCCAACAAGTGTGCGAAAAACGCGAAACTATGACCCAGATGATTGCAAATACCAGAACTGACACAGACATAACCATCGTCATCCTCTAAAATACTAATCGGAACCAGCTTTTACTGACTGTTTCAGTGTGGTACCACATTACTACGTGATCCACACCAGAAAAAGCCCAGGATCTGGCCAACAAGTATGCGAAAAACGCGAAAGTACGAGCCAGATGAGGACAAATCCCAGACCTACCCGAGACATAACGGGCGTTATCCTCTAAAATATTAATCGCAACCAGTTTAATTTACTGTTTCGGTGTGGAACCTCATTACAACGGGATCCAGACCAGAAAAAACCCAGGATCTGGCCAACAAGTATGCGAAAAACGCGAAAGTATGAGCCAGATGATTGCAAATACCAGAACTAACAGAGACATAACCAGCGTTATCCTCTAAAATACTAATCGGAACCAGCTTTTATTGACTGTTTCAGTCTGGTACCACATTACTACGGGATCCAAACCAGAAAAATCCCAGGATCTGGCCAGCAACTATGCGAAAAACGCGAAAGGACGAGCTAGATGAGGGCAAATACCAGACCTAACCGAGACATAACCGGCGGTATCCTCTAAAATATTAATCGCAACCAGGTTTAATTGACTCTTTTAGTGTGGTCCCACATTACTACTTGGTCCAAGCCAGAAAAAGGCCAGGATCTGGCCAAGTATGCGAAAAATGCGAAAGTTCGAGCCAGATGAGGGCAAATACCAGACCTAACCCAGACATAACCGGCGTTATCCTCTAAAATATTAATCGGACCCAGGTTTAATTGACTGTTTCCGTGTGGTACCACATAACTACGTGATCCAAACCAGAAAAAGCCCAGGACCAGGCCAACAAGTATGCGAAAAACTCGAAGGTATGTGCCAGATGATGGCAAATACCAGAA
This sequence comes from Colletes latitarsis, assembly GCF_051014445.1. Classification (NCBI taxonomy): domain Eukaryota; kingdom Metazoa; phylum Arthropoda; class Insecta; order Hymenoptera; family Colletidae; genus Colletes; species Colletes latitarsis. The sequence continues at coordinate 13,707,759 of NC_135136.1, forward strand.
CTAACCCAGACATAACCAGCGTTATCCTCTAAAATACTTATCGGAACCAGCTTCTACTGACTGTTTCAGTGTGGTACCACATTACTACGTGATCCACACCAGAAAAAGCCCAGGATCTGGCCAACAAGTATGCGAAAAACGCGAAAGTATGTGCCAGATGATAGCAAATACCAGAACTAACCCAGACATAACCAGCGATATCCCCTAAAATACTAATCGGAACCAGCTTTTATTGACAGTGTGGTACCACATTACTTCGTGGTCCAAACCAGAAAAAGGCCAGGATCTGGCCAAAAAGTATGCGAAAAATGCGAAAGTACGAGCCAGATGATTGCTAATACCAGAAATAAACTCAAACGTAACCAGCGTTATCCTCCAAACTATTAATCGGTACCAGCTTTTATTAACTGTTTCTGTGTGATACCACAGTACTTCGTGGTCCAAACCAGAAAAAGGCCAGGATCTGCCCAACAATTATGCGAAAAATGCGAAAGTATGTGCCTGGCGATTGCAAATACCAGAACTGACCCAAGCGTAACCAGCGTTATCCTCCAAAATATTAATCGCAACCAGGTTTAATTGACCGTTTCGGTGTGGAACCACATTACTACGTGGTCCAAGCCAGAAAAAGGCCAGGATCTGAACAACAGGTATGCGAAAAATGCGAAAGTATGAGCCAGAAGATTGCAAATACCGGAACTAACCCAGACATAACCAGCGTTATCCTCTCAAATATTATTCGCAACCAGGGTTAATTGACTGTTTCGGTGTGGTACCACATTACTACGTGGTCCAAGCCAGAAAAAGGCCAGGATCTGGCCAGAAAGTATGCGAGAAATGCGAAAGTACGAGCCAGATGATTGCAAATCCCAAACCTAAGAGAGACATAACCGGCGTTAACCTCTAAAATATTAATCGCAACCAGGTTTAATTGACTGTTTCGATGCGGAATCACATTACGACGGGGTCCAAGCCACAAAACACCCGAGATCTGGCCAACAAGTACATGAAAATTGCGAAAGTATGAGCCAGATGAGGGCAAATACCAGACCTAACCCAGAAATAACCGGCGTTATCCTCTAAAATATTATTCGAAACCAGGTTTAATTGACAGTTTCAGTGTGGTACCACATGACTACGTGGTCGAAGCCAGAAGGAAGCCAGGATCTGCCCAACAAGTATGCGAAAAACGCGAAAGTACGAGCCAGATGATTGCTAATACCAGAACTAACACAAACGTAACCAGCGTTATCCTCCAAACTATTAATCGGAACCAGCTTTTATTGTCTGTTTCAGTGTGATACCACATTACTACGTGATCCAAACCAGAAAAAACCCGGGATCTGCCCAACAAGTATGCGAAAAACGCGAAAGTATGAGCCAGAAGATTGCAAATACCGGAACTAACCCAGACATAACCAGCGTTATCCTCTAAAATATTATTCGCAACCAGGGTTAATTGACTGTTTCGGTGTGGTACCGCATTACTACGTGGTCCAAGCCAGAAAAAGGCCAGGATCTGAACAACAGGTATGCGAAAAATGCGAAAGTACGAGCCAGATGATTGCAAATCCCAAACCTAACCGAGACATAACCGGCGTTAACCTCTAAAATATTAATCGCAACCAGGTTTGATTGACTGTTTCGGTGTGGTACCGCATTACTACGTGGTCCAAACCAGAAAAAGGCCAGGATCTGAACAACAGGTATGCGAAAAATGCGAAAGTACGAGCCAGATGATTGCTAATACCAGAACTAACTCAAACGTAACCAGCGTTATCCTCCAAACTATTAATCGGAACCAGCTTTTATTAACTGTTTCTGTGTGATACCACAGTACTACGTGATCCAAACCAGAAAAAACCCGGGATCTGCCCAACAAGTATGCGAAAAACGAGAAAGAATGAGCCAGATGGTTGCAAATACCAGAACTAACCCAGACATAACCAGCGATATCCACTAAAATACTAATCGGAACCAGCTTTTATTGACAGTGTGGTACCACATTACTTCGTGGTCCAAACCAGAAAAAGGCCAGGATCTGGCCAAAAAGTATGCGAAAAATGCGAAAGTACGAGCCAGATGATTGCTAATACCAGAACTAACTCAAACGTAACCAGCGTTATCCTCCAAACTATTAATCGGAACCAGCTTTTATTAACTGTTTCTGTGTGATACCACAGTACTACGTGATCCAAACCAGAAAAAACCCGGGATCTGCCCAACAAGTATGCGAAAAACGAGAAAGAATGAGCCAGATGGTTGCAAATACCAGAACTAACCCAGACATAAACAGCGTTATCCTCCAAAATATTAATCGCAAAAAGGTTTAGTTGACTGTTTCGGTGTGGTACCGCATTACTACGTGATCCAAACCAGAAATATCCCAGGATCTGGCCAACAATTATGCGAAAAATGCGAAAGTATGTGCCTGGCGATTGCAAATACCGGATCTAACCCAGACATAACCAGCGTTATCCTCCAAAATATTAATCGCAACCAGGTTTAATTGACCGTTTCGGTGTGGAACCACATTACTACGTGGTCCAAGCCAGAAAAAGGCCAGGATCTGGCCAGAAAGTATGCGAGAAATGCGAAAGTACGAGCCAGATGATTGCAAATCCCAAACCTAACCGAGACATAACCGGCGTTAACCTCTAAAATATTAATCGCAACCAGGTTTGATTGACTGTTTCGGTGTGGTACCGCATTACTACGTGGTCCAAGCCAGAAAAAGGCCAGGATCTGAACAACAGGTATGCGAAAAATGCGAAAGTACTAGCCAGATGATTGCTAATACCAGAACTAACCCAAACGTAACCAGCGTTATCCTCCAAACTATTAATCGGAACCAGCTTTTATTGACTGTTTCAGTGTGATACCACATTACTACGTGATCCAAACCAGGAAAAACCCGGGATCTGCCCAACAAGTATGCGAAGAACGCGAAAGTATAAGCCAGTTAATTGCAAATACCAGACCTAACCTAGACATAACCGGCGTTATCCTCTAAAATATTAATCGCAACCAGGTATAACTGACTGTTTCGGTGTGGCACCACATTACTACTTGGTCCAAGCCGGAAAAAGGCCAGGATCTGGCCAACAAGTATGCGAAAAGTGCGAAAGTACGAGCCAGATGAGGGGATATCCCAGACCTAACCGAGACATAACCGGCGTTATTCTCTAAAATATTAATCGCTACCGGCTTTAATTGACTGTTTCGGTGTGGTACCGCATTACTACGTGATCCAAACCAGAAAGAGGCCAGGATCTGGCCAACAAGTATGCGAAAAATGCGAAAGTTCGAGCCAGATGAGGGCAAATACCAGACCTAACCAAGACGTAACCGGCGTTATCCTCTAAAATATTAATCGCAAAAAGGTTTAGTTGACTGTTTCGGTGTGGTACCGCATTACTACGTGATCCAAACCAGAAATATCCCAGGATCTGGCCAACAAGTATGCGAAAAATGCGAAAGTATGTGCCTGGCGATTGCAAACACCAGAACAAACCCAAGCATAACCAGCGTTATCCTCCAAAATATTAATCGCAACCGGGTTTAATTGTCTGTTTCGGCGTGGAACCACATTACTACGTGATCCAAACCTGAAGAAACCCAGGATCTGGCCAACAAGTATGCGAAAAATGCGAAAGTACGAGCCAGATGTGTGCAAATACCAGACCTAACCCAGACGTAACCGGCGTTATCCTCCAAAATATTAATCGCAAAAAGGTTTAGTTGACTGTTTCAGTGTGGTACCGCATCACTACGTGATCCAAACCAGAAATATCCCAGGATCTGGCCAACAAGTGTGCGTAATACGCGAAAGTATGAGCCAGATGTGTGCAAATACCAGACCTAACCCAGACGTAACCGGCGTTATCCTTCAAAATAGTAATCGCAACCAGTTTTAATTGACAGTTTCGGTGTGGTACCGCGTTACTACGTGATCCAAACCAGAAAAAAGCCAGGATCTGGCCAACAAGTATGCGAAAAATGCGAAAGTACGAGCCAGATAAGGGCAAATACCAGACCTAACCCAGACATAACCGGCGTTATCCTCTAAAATATTAATCGGACACAGGTTTAATTGACTGTTTCAGTGTGGTACCGCGTTACTACGTGACCCAAACCAGAAAAAAGCCAGGATCTGGCCAACAAGTATGCGAAAAATGCGAAAGTACGAGCCAGATGAGGGCAAATACCAGACCTAACCCAGACATAACCGGCGTTATCTTCTAAAATATTAATCGGACCCAGGTTTAATTGACTGTTTCAGTGTGGTACCACTTTACTACGTGCTCCAAGCCAGACAAAGGCCAGGATCTGGCCAACAAGTATGCGAAAAATGCGAAAGTTCGAGCCAGATGAGGGCAAATACCAGACCTAACCGAGACATAACCGGCGGTATCCTCTAAAATATTAATCGCAACCAGGTTTAATTGACTCTTTTAGTGTGGTCCCACATTACTACTTGGTCCAAGCCAGAAAAAGGCCAGGATCTGGCCAAGTATGCGATAAATGCGAAAGTTCGAGCCAGATGAGGGCAAATACCAGGCCTAACCCAGACATAACCGGCGTTATCCTCTAAAATATTAATCGGACCCAGGTTTAATTGACTGTTTCAGTCTGGTTCCACTTTACTACGTGCTCCAAGCCAGACAAAGGCCAGGATCTGGCCAACAAGTATGCGAAAAATGCGAAAGTTCGAGCCAGATGAGGGCAAATACCAGACCTAACCGAGACATAACCGGCGGTATCCTCTAAAATATTAATCGCAACCAGGTTTAATTGACTCTCTTAGTGTGGTCCCACATTACTACTTGGTCCAAGCCAGAAAAAGGCCAGGATCTGGCCAAGTATGCGAAAAATGCGGAAGTTCGAGCCAGATGAGGGCAAATACCAGACCTAACCCAGACATAACCGGCGTTATCCTCTAAAATATTAATCGGACCCAGGTTTAATTGACTGTTTCAGTGTGGTACCACATTACTACGTGATCCACACCAGAAAAAGCCCAGGATCTGGCCAACAAGTATGCGAAAAACGCGAAAGTATGTGCCAGATGATCGCAAATACCAGAACTAACCCAGACATAACCAGCGATATCCTCTAAAATACTAATCGGAACCAGCTTTTATTGACAGTGTGGTACCACATTACTTCGTGGTCCAAACCAGAAAAAGGCCAGGATCTGGCCAAAAAGTATGCGAAAAATGCGAAAGTACGAGCCAGATGATTGCTAATACCAGAACTAACTCAAACGTAACCAGCGTTATCCTCCAAACTATTAATCGGAACCAGCTTTTATTAACTGTTTCTGTGTGATACCACAGTACTACGTGATCCAAACCAGAAAAAACCCGGGATCTGCCCAACAAGTATGCGAAAACCGAGAAAGAATGAGCCAGATGGTTGCAAATACCAGAACTAACCCAGACATAAACAGCGTTATCCTCCAAAATATTAATCGCAAAAAGGTTTAGTTGACTGTTTCGGTGTGGTACCGCATTACTACGTGATCCAAACCAGAAATATCCCAGGATCTGGCCAACAATTATGCGAAAAATGCGAAAGTATGTGCCTGGCGATTGCAAATACCAGAACTGACCCAAGCGTAACCAGCGTTATCCTCCAAAATATTAATCGCAACCAGGTTTAATTGACCGTTTCGGTGTGGAACCACATTACTACGGGATCCAAATCTGAAGAAACCCAGGATCTGGCCAACAAGTATGCGAAAAATGCGAAAGTCCGAGCCAGATGAGGGCAAATACCAGACCTAACCAAGACGTAACCGGCGTTATCGTCTAAAATATTAATCGCAAAAAGGTTTAGTTGACTGTTTCAGTGTGGTACCGCATTACTACGTGATCGAAACCAGAAATATCCCAGGATCTGGCCAACAAGTGTGCGTAATACGCGAAAGTATGAGCCAGATGATTGCTAATACCAGAACTAACACAAACGTAACCAGCGTTATCCTCCAAACTATTAATCGGAACCAGCTTTTATTGTCTGTTTCAGTGTGATACCACATTACTACGTGATCCAAACCAGAAAAAACCCGGGATCTGCCCAACAAGTATGCGAAAAACGCGAAAGAATGAGCCAGAAGATTGCAAATACCGGAACTAACCCAGACATAACCAGCGTTATCCTCTAAAATATTATTCGCAACCAGGGTTAATTGACTGTTTCGGTGTGGTACCACATTACTACGTGGTCCAAGCCAGAAAAAGGCCGGGATCTGGCCAAAAAGTATGCGAGAAATGCGAAAGTACGAGCCAGATGATTGCAAATCCCAAACCTAACCGAGACATAACCGGCGTTAACCTCTAAAATATTAATCGCAACCAGGTTTGATTGACTGTTTCGGTGTGGTACCGCATTACTACGTGGTCCAAGCCAGAAAAAGGCCAGGATCTGAACAACAGGTATGCGAAAAATGCGAAAGTACGAGCCAGATGATTGCTAATACCAGAACTAACCCAAACGTAACCAGCGTTATCCTCCAAACTATTAATCGGAACCAGCTTTTATTGACTGTTTCAGTGTGATACCACATTACTACGTGATCCAAACCAGGAAAAACCCGGGATCTGCCCAACAAGTATGCGAAAAACGCGAAAGTATAAGCCAGTTAATTGCAAATACCAGACCTAACCTAGACATAACCGGCGTTATCCTCTAAAATATTAATCGCAACCAGGTATAACTGACAGTTTCGGTGTGGCACCACATTACTACTTGGTCCAAGCCGGAAAAAGGCCAGGATCTGGCCAACAAGTATGCGAAAAGTGCGAAAGTACGAGCCAGATGAGGGGATATCCCAGACCTAACCGAGACATAACCGGCGTTATCCTCTAAAATATTAATCGCTACCGGCTTTAATTGACTGTTTCGGTGTGGTACCGCATTACTACGTGATCCAAACCAGAAAGAGGCCAGGATCTGGCCAACAAGTATGCGAAAAATGCGAAAGTTCGAGCCAGATGAGGGCAAATACCAGACCTAACCAAGACGTAACCGGCGTTATCCTCTAAAATATTAATCGCAAAAAGGTTTAGTTGACTGTTTCGGTGTGGTACCGCATTACTACGTGATCCAAACCAGAAATATCCCAGGATCTGGCCAACAAGTATGCGAAAAATACGAAAGTATGTGCCTGGCGATTGCAAACACCAGAACAAACCCAAGCATAACCAGCGTTATCCTCCAAAATATTAATCGCAACCGGGTTTAATTGTCTGTTTCGGTGTGGAACCACATTACTACGTGATCCAAACCTGAAGAAACCCAGGATCTGGCCAACAAGTATGCGAAAAATGCGAAAGTACGAGCCAGATGTGTGCAAATACCAGACCTAACCCAGACGTAACCGGCGTTATCCTCCAAAATATTAATCGCAAAAAGGTTTAGTTGACTGTTTCAGTGTGGTACCGCATCACTACGTGATCCAAACCAGAAATATCCCAGGATCTGGCCAACAAGTGTGCGTAATACGCGAAAGTATGAGCCAGATGTGTGCAAATACCAGACCTAACCCGGACGTAACCGGCGTTATCCTTCAAAATAGTAATCGCAACCAGTTTTAATTGACAGTTTCGGTGTGGTACCGCGTTACTACGTGATCCAAACCAGAAAAAAGCCAGGATCTGGCCAACAAGTATGCGAAAAATGCGAAAGTACGAGCCAGATAAGGGCTAATACCAGACCTAACCCAGACATAACCGGCGTTATCCTCTAAAATATTAATCGGACACAGGTTTAATTGACTGTTTCAGTGTGGTACCGCGTTACTACGTGACCCAAACCAGAAAAAAGCCAGGATCTGGCCAACAAGTATGCGAAAAATGCGAAAGTACGAGCCAGATGAGGGCAAATACCAGACCTAACCCAGACATAACCGGCGTTATCTTCTAAAATATTAATCGGACCCAGGTTTAATTGACTGTTTCAGTGTGGTACCACTTTACTACGTGCTCCAAGCCAGACAAAGGCCAGGATCTGGCCAACAAGTATGCGAAAAATGCGAAAGTTCGAGCCAGATGAGGGCAAATACCAGACCTAACCGAGACATAACCGGCGGTATCCTCTAAAATATTAATCGCAACCAGGTTTAATTGACTCTTTTAGTGTGGTCCCACATTACTACTTGGTCCAAGCCAGAAAAAGGCCAGGATCTGGCCAAGTATGCGATAAATGCGAAAGTTCGAGCCAGATGAGGGCAAATACCAGACCTAACCCAGACATAACCGGCGTTATCCTCTAAAATATTAATCGGACCCAGGTTTAATTGACTGTTTCAGTGTGGTTCCACTTTACTACGTGCTCCAAGCCAGACAAAGGCCAGGATCTGGCCAACAAGTATGCGAAAAATGCGAAAGTTCGAGCCAGATGAGGGCAAATACCAGACCTAACCGAGACATAACCGGCGGTATCCTCTAAAATATTAATCGCAACCAGGTATAATTGACTCTCTTAGTGTGGTCCCACATTACTACTTGGTCCAAGCCAGAAAAAGGCCAGGATCTGGCCAAGTATGCGAAAAATGTGGAAGTTCGAGCCAGATGAGGGCAAATACCAGACCTAACCCAGACATAACCGGCGTTATCCTCTAAAATATTAATCGGACCCAGGTTTAATTGACTGTTTCCGTGTGGTACCACATTACTACGTGATCCAAACCAGAAAAAGCCCAGGACCAGGCCAACAAGTATGCGAAAAACTCGAAGGTATGTGCCAGATGATGGCAAATACCAGAACTAACACAGACATAACCAGCGTTATCCTCTAAAATACTTATCGGAATCAGCTTCTACTGACTGTTTCAGTGTGGTACCACATTACTACGTGATCCACACCAGAAAAAGCCCAGGATCTGGCCAACAAGTATGCGAAAAACGCGAAAGTATGTGCCAGATGATAGCAAATACCAGAACTAACCCAGACATAACCAGCGATATCCTCTAAAATACTAATCGGAACCAGCTTTTATTGACAGTGTGGTACCACATTACTTCGTGGTCCAAACCAGAAAAAGGCCAGGATCTGGCCAAAAAGTATGCGAAAAATGCGAAAGTACGAGCCAGATGATTGCTAATACCAGAACTAACTCAAACGTAACCAGCGTTATCCTCCAAACTATTAATCGGAACCAGCTTTTATTAACTGTTTCTGTGTGATACCACAGTACTACGTGATCCAAACCAGAAAAAACCCGGGATCTGCCCAACAAGTATGCGAAAAACGAGAAAGAATGAGCCAGATGGTTGCAAATACCAGAACTAACCCAGACATAAACAGCGTTATCCTCCAAAATATTAATCGCAAAAAGGTTTAGTTGACTGTTTCGGTGTGGTACCGCATTACTACGTGATCCAAACCAGAAATATCCCAGGATCTGGCCAACAATTATGCGAAAAATGCGAAAGTATGTGCCTGGCGATTGCAAATACCAGAACTGACCCAAGCGTAACCAGCGTTATCCTCCAAAATATTAATCGCAACCAGGTTTAATTGACCGTTTCGGTGTGGAACCACATTACTACGGGATCCAAATCTGAAGAAACCCAGGATCTGGCCAACAAGTATGCGAAAAATGCGAAAGTTCGAGCCAGATGAGGGCAAATACCAGACCTAACCAAGACGTAACCGGCGTTATCGTCTAAAATATTAATCGCAAAAAGGTTTAGTTGACTGTTTCAGTGTGGTACCGCATTACTACGTGATCCAAACCAGAAATATCCCAGGATCTGGCCAACAAGTGTGCGTAATACGCGAAAGTATGAGCCAGATGATTGCTAATACCAGAACTAACACAAACGTAACCAGCGTTATCCTCCAAACTATTAATCGGAACCAGCTTTTATTGTCTGTTTCAGTGTGATACCACATTACTACGTGATCCAAACCAGAAAAAACCCGGGATCTGCCCAACAAGTATGCGAAAAACGCGAAAGTATGAGCCAGATGATTGCTAATACCAGAACTAACACAAACGTAACCGGCGTTATCCTCCAAAATAGTAATCGCAACCAGGTTTAATTGACAGTTTCGGTGTGGTACCGCGTTACTACGTGATCGAAACCAGAAAAAAGCCAGAATCTGGCCAACAACTATGCGAAAAATGCGAAAGTACGAGCCAGATGTGTGCCAATACCAGACCTAACCCAGACGTAACCGGCGTTATCCTTCAAAATAGTAATCGCAACCAGTTTTAATTGACAGTTTCGGTGTGGTACCGCGTTACTACGTGATACAAACAAGAAAAAAGCCAGGATCTGGCCAACAAGTATGCGAAAAATGCGAAAGTACGAGCCAGATAAGGGCAAATACCAGACCTAACCCAGACATAACCGGCGTTATCCTCTAAAATATTAATCGGACACAGGTTTAATTGACTGTTTCAGTGTGGTACCGCGTTACTACGTGACCCAAACCAGAAAAAAGCCAGGATCTGGCCAACAAGTATGCGAAAAATGCGAAAGTACGAGCCAGATGAGGTCAAATACCAGACCTAACCCAGACATAACCGGCGTTATCTTCTAAAATATTAATCGGACCCAGGTTTAATTGACTGTTTCAGTGTGGTACCACTTTACTACGTGCTCCAAGCCAGACAAAGGCCAGGATCTGGCCAACAAGTATGCGAAAAATGCGAAAGTTCGAGCCAGATGAGGGCAAATACCAGACCTAACCGAGACATAACCGGCGGTATCCTCTAAAATATTAATCGCAACCAGGTTTAATTGACTCTTTTAGTGTGGCCCCACATTATTACTTGGTCCAAGCCAGAAAAAGGCCAGGATCTGGCCAAGTATGCGAAAAATGCGAAAGTTCGAGCCAGATGAGGGCAAATACCAGACCTAACCCAGACATAACCGGCGTTATCCTCTAAAATATTAATCGGACCCAGGTTTAATTGACTGTTTCCGTGTGGTACCACATTACTACGTGATCCAAACCAGAAAAAGCCCAGGACCAGGCCAACAAGTATGCGAAAAACTCGAAGGTATGTGCCAGATGATGGCAAATACCAGAACTAACCCAGACATAACCAGCGTTATCCTCTAAAATACTTATCGGAACCAGCTTCTACTGACTGTTTCAGTGTGGTACCACATTACTTCGTGATCCACACCAGAAAAAGCCCAGGATCTGGCCAACAAGTATGCGAAAAACGCGAAAGTATGTGCCAGATGATAGCAAATACCAGAACTAACCCAGACATAACCAGCGATATCCTCTAAAATACTAATCGGAACCAGCTTTTATTGACAGTGTGGTACCACATTACTTCGTGGTCCAAACCAGAAAAAGGCCAGGATCTGGCCAAAAAGTATGCGAAAAATGCGAAAGTACGAGCCAGATGATTGCTAATACCAGAACTAACTCAAACGTAACCAGCGTTATCCTCCAAACTATTAATCGGAACCAGCTTTTATTAACTGTTTCAGTGTGATACCATAGTACTACGTGATCCAAACCAGAAAAAACCCGGGATCTGCCCAACAAGTATGCGAAAAACGAGAAAGAATGAGCCAGATGGTTGCAAATACCAGAACTAACCCAGACATAACCAGCGTTATCCCCCAAAATATTAATCGCAAAAAGGTTTAGTTGACTGTTTCGGTGTGGTACCGCATTACTACGTGATCCAAACCAGAAATATCCCAGGATCTGGCCAACAATTATGCGAAAAATGCGAAAGTATGTGCCTGGCGATTGCAAATACCAGAACTGACCCAAGCATAACCAGCGTTATCCTCCAAAATATTAATCGCAACCAGGTTTAATTGACCGTTTCGGTGTGGAACCACATTACTACGGGATCCAAACCTGAAGAAACCCAGGATCTGGCCAACAAGTATGCGAAAAATGCGAAAGTATGTGCCTGATGATTGCAAATACCAGAACTAACCCAAACATAACCAGCGTTATCCTCCAAAATATTAATCGCAACCAGGTTTAATTGACTGTTTCGATGTGGGACCACATTACGAAGGGGTCCAAGCCACAAAACACCCGAGATCTGGCCAACAAGTACATGAAAATTGCGAAAGTATGAGCCAGATGAGGGCAAATACCAGACCTAACCCAGACATAACCGGCGTTATCCTCTAAAATATTATTCGAACCCAGGTTTAATTGACAGTTTCAGTGTGGTACCACATTACTACGTGGTCCATGCCAGAAGGAAGCCAGGATCTGCCCAACAAGTATGCGAAAAACGAGAAAGTATGAGCCAGAAGATTGCAAATACCGGAACTAACCCAGACATAACCAGCGTTATCCTCTAAAATATTATCCGCAACCAGGGTTAATTGACTGTTTCGGTGTGGTACCACATTACTACGTGGTCCAAGCCAGAAAAAGGCCAGGATCTGAACAACAGGTATGCGAAAAATGCGAAAGTATGAACCAGAAGATTGCAAATACCGGAACTAACCCAGACATAACCAGCGTTATCCTCTAAAATATTATTCGCAACCAGGGATAACTGACTGTTTCGGTGTGGTACCACATTACTACTTGGTCCAAGCCGGAAAAAGGCCAGGATCTGGCCAACAAGTATGTGAAATGTGCGAAAGTACGAGCCAGATGAGGGGATAACCCAGACCTAACCGAGACATAACCGGCGTTATCCTCTAAAATATTAATCGGACCCAGGTTTAATTGACTGTTTCCGTGTGGTACCACATTACTACGTGATCCAAACCAGAAAAAGCCCAGGACCAGGCCAACAAGTATGCGAAAAACTCGAAGGTATGTGCCAGATGATGGCAAATACCAGAACTAACCCAGACATAACCAGCGTTATCCTCTAAAATACTTATCGGAACCAGCTTCTACTGACTGTTTCAGTGTGGTACCACATTACTACGTGATCCACACCAGAAAAAGCCCAGGATCTGGCCAACAAGTATGCGAAAAACGCGAAAGTATGTGCCAGATGATAGCAAATACCAGAACTAACCCAGACATAACCAGCGATATCCCCTAAAATACTAATCGGAACCAGCTTTTATTGACAGTGTGGTACCACATTACTTCGTGGTCCAAACCAGAAAAAGGCCAGGATCTGGCCAAAAAGTATGCGAAAAATGCGAAAGTACGAGCCAGATGATTGCTAATACCAGAAATAAACTCAAACGTAACCAGCGTTATCCTCCAAACTATTAATCGGTACCAGCTTTTATTAACTGTTTCTGTGTGATACCACAGTACTACGTGATCCAAACCAGAAAAAACCCGGGATCTGCCCAACAAGTATGCGAAAAACGAGAAAGAATGAGCCAGATGGTTGCAAATACCAGAACTAACCCAGACATAACCAGCGTTATCCTCCAAAATATTAATCGCAAAAAGGTTTAGTTGACTGTTTCGGTGTGGTACCGCATTACTACGTGATCCAAACCAGAAATATCCCAGGATCTGGCCAACAATTATGCGAAAAATGCGAAAGTATGTGCCTGGCGATTGCAAATACCAGAACTGACCCAAGCGTAACCAGCGTTATCCTCCAAAATATTAATCGCAACCAGGTTTAATTGACCGTTTCGGTGTGGAACCACATTACTACGGGATCCAAACCTGAGGAAACCCAGGATCTGGCCAACAAGTATGCGAAAAACGCGAAAGTATGAGCCAGATGATTGTAAATACCAGACCTAACCGAGACATAACCGGCGTTATCCTCTAAAATATTAATCGCAACCAGGGTTTGTTTGACTGTTTCGGTGTGGTACCGCATTACTACGTGATGCAAACCAGAAATATCCCAGGATCTGGCCAACAAGTATGCGAAAAATGCGAAAGTATGTGCCTGATGATTGCAAATACCAGAACTAACCCAAACATAACCAGCGTTATCCTCCAAAATATTAATCGCAACCAGGTTTAATTGACTGTTTCGATGTGGGACCACATTACGAAGGGGTCCAAGCCACAAAACACCCGAGATCTGGCCAACAAGTACATGAAAATTGCGAAAGTATGAGCCAGATGAGGGCAAATACCAGACCTAACCCAGACATAACCGGCGTTATCCTCTTAAATATTATTCGAAACCAGGTTTAATTGACAGTTTCAGTGTGGTACCACATTACTACGTGGTCCATGCCAGAAGGAAGCCAGGATCTGCCCAACAAGTATGCGAAAAACGAGGAAGTATGAGCCAGAAGATTGCAAATACCGGAACTAACCCAGACTTAACCAGCGTTATCCTCTAAAATATTATCCGCAACCAGGGTTAATTGACTGTTTCGGTGTGGTACCACATTACTACGTGGTCCAAGCCAGAAAAAGGCCAGGATCTGAACAACAGGTATGCGAAAAATGCGAAAGTATGAGCCAGAAGATTGCAAATACCGGAACTAACCCAGACATAACCAGCGTTATCCTCTAAAATATTATTCGCAACCAGGGTTAATTGACTGTTTCGGTGTGGTACCACATTACTACGTGGTCCAAGCCAGAAAAAGGCCGGGATCTGGCCAAAAAGTATGCGAGAAATGCGAAAGTACGAGCCAGATGATTGCTAATACCAGAACTAACACAAACGTAACCAGCGTTATCCTCCAAACTATTAATCGGAACCAGCTTTTATTGTCTGTTTCAGTGTGATACCACATTACTACGTGATCCAAACCAGAAAAAACCCGGGATCTGCCCAACAAGTATGCGAAAAACGCGAAAGTATGAGCCAGAAGATTGCAAATACCGGAACTAACCCAGACATAACCAGCGTTATCCTCTAAAATATTATTCGCAACCAGGGTTAATTGACTGTTTCGGTGTGGTACCACATTACTACGTGGTCCAAGCCAGAAAAAGGCCGGGATCTGGCCAAAAAGTATGCGAGAAATACGAAAGTACGAGCCAGATGATTGCAAATCCCAAACCTAACCGAGACATAACCGGCGTTAACCTCTAAAATATTAATCGCAACCAGGTTTGATTGACTGTTTCGGTGTGGTACCGCATTACTACGTGGTCCAAGCCAGAAAAAGGCCAGGATCTGAACAACAGGTATGCGAAAAATGCGAAAGTACGAGCCAGATGATTGCTAATACCAGAACTAACCCAAACGTAACCAGCGTTATCCTCCAAACTATTAATCGGAACCAGCTTTTATTGACTGTTTCAGTGTGATACCACATTACTACGTGATCCAAACCAGGAAAAACCCGGGATCTGCCCAACAAGTATGCGAAAAACGCGAAAGTACAAGCCAGTTAATTGCAAATACCAGACCTAACCTAGACATAACCGGCGTTATCCTCTAAAATATTAATCGCAACCAGGTATAACTGACTGTTTCGGTGTGGCACCACATTACTACTTGGTCCAAGCCGGAAAAAGGCCAGGATCTGGCCAACAAGTATGCGAAAAGTGCGAAAGTACGAGCCAGATGAGGGGATATCCCAGACCTAACCGAGACATAACCGGCGTTATCCTCTAAAATATTAATCGCAACCGGCTTTAATTGACTGTTTCGGTGTGGTACCGCATTACTACGTGATCCAAACCAGAAAGAGGCCAGGATCTGGGCAACAAGTATGCGAAAAATGCGAAAGTTCGAGCCAGATGAGGGCAAATACCAGACCTAACCAAGACGTAACCGGCGTTATCCTCTAAAATATTAATCGCAAAAAGGTTTAGTTGACTGTTTCGGTGTGGTACCGCATTACTACGTGATCCAAACCAGAAATATCCCAGGATCTGGCCAACAAGTATGCGAAAAATGCGAAAGTATGTGCCTGGCGATTGCAAACACCAGAACAAACCCAAGCATAACCAGCGTTATCCTCCAAAATATTAATCGCAACCGGGTTTAATTGTCTGTTTCGGTGTGGAACCACATTACTACGTGATCCAAACCTGAAGAAACCCAGGATCTGGCCAACAAGTATGCGAAAAATGCGAAAGTACGAGCCAGATGTGTGCAAATACCAGACCTAACCCAGACGTAACCGGCGTTATCCTCCAAAATATTAATCGCAAAAAGGTTTAGTTGACTGTTTCAGTGTGGTACCGCATCACTACGTGATCCAAACCAGAAATATCCCAGGATCTGGCCAACAAGTGTGCGTAATACGCGAAAGTATGAGCCAGATGTGTGCAAATACCAGACCTAACCCAGACGTAACCGGCGTTATCCTTCAAAATAGTAATCGCAACCAGTTTTAATTGACAGTTTCGGTGTGGTACCGCGTTACTACGTGATCCAAACCAGAAAAAAGCCAGGATCTGGCCAACAAGTATGAGAAAAATGCGAAAGTTCGAGCCAGATGAGGGCAAATACCAGACCTAACCCAGACATAACCGGCGTTATCCTCTAAAATATTAATCGGACCCAGGTTTAATTGACTGTTTCAGTGTGGTTCCACTTTACTACGTGCTCCAAGCCAGACAAAGGCCAGGATCTGGCCAACAAGTATGCGAAAAATGCGAAAGTTCGAGCCAGATGAGGGCAAATACCAGACCTAACCGAGACGTAACCGGCGGTATCCTCTAAAATATTAATCGCAACCAGGTTTAATTGACTCTCTTAGTGTGGTCCCACATTACTACTTGGTCCAAACCAGAAAAAGGCCAGGATCTGGCCAAGTATGCGAAAAATGCGGAAGTTCGAGCCAGATGAGGGCAAATACCAGACCTAACCCAGACATAACCGGCGTTATCCTCTAAAATATTAATCGGACCCAGGTTTAATTGACTGTTTCCGTGTGGTACCACATTACTACGTGATCCAAACCAGAAAAAGCCCAGGACCAGGCCAACAAGTATGCGAAAAACTCGAAGGTATGTGCCAGATGATGGCAAATACCAGAACTAACACAGACATAACCAGCGTTATCCTCTAAAATACTTATCGGAACCAGCTTCTACTGACTGTTTCAGTGTGGTACCACATTACTACGTGATCCACACCAGAAAAAGCCCAGGATCTGGCCAACAAGTATGCGAAAAACGCGAAAGTATGTGCCAGATGATAGCAAATACCAGAACTAACCCAGACATATCCAGCGATATCCTCTAAAATACTAATCGAAACCAGCTTTTATTGACAGTGTGGTACCACATTACTTCGTGGTCCAAACCAGAAAAAGGCCAGGATCTGGCCAAAAAGTATGCGAAAAATGCGAAAGTACGAGCCAGATGATTGCTAATACCAGAACTAACTCAAACGTAACCAGCGTTATCCTCCAAACTATTAATCGGAACCAGCTTTTATTAACTGCTTCTGTGTGATACCACAGTACTACGTGATCCAAACCAGAAAAAACCCGGGATCTGCCCAACAAGTATGCGAAAAACGAGAAAGAATGAGCCAGATGGTTGCAAATACCAGAACTAACCCAGACATAAACAGCGTTATCCTCCAAAATATTAATCGCAAAAAGGTTTAGTTGACTGTTTCGGTGTGGTACCGCATTACTACGTGATCCAAACCAGAAATATCCCAGGATCTGGCCAACAATTATGCGAAAAATGCGAAAGTATGTGCCTGGCGATTGCAAATACCAGAACTGACCCAAGCGTAACCAGCGTTATCCTCCAAAATATTAATCGCAACCAGGTTTAATTGACCGTTTCGGTGTGGAACCACATTACTACGGGATCCAAATCTGAAGAAACCCAGGATCTGGCCAACAAGTATGCGAAAAATGCGAAAGTTCGAGCCAGATGAGGGCAAATACCAGACCTAACCAAGACGTAACCGGCGTTATCGTCTAAAATATTAATCGCAAAAAGGTTTAGTTGACTGTTTCAGTGTGGTACCGCATTACTACGTGATCCAAACCAGAAATATCCCAGGATCTGGCCAACAAGTGTGCGTAATACGCGAAAGTATGAGCCAGATGATTGCAAATACCTGAACTAACACAGACATAACCAGCGTTATCCTCTAAAATACAAATCGGAACCAGCTTTGATTGACTGTTTCGGTGTGGAACCACATTACTAAGGGATCCAAACCTGAAGAAACCCAGGATCTGGCCAACAACTATGCGAAAAATGCGAAAGTACGAGCCAGATGTGTGCCAATACCAGACCTAACCCAGACGTAACCGGCGTTATCCTTCAAAATAGTAATCGTAACCAGTTTTAATTGACAGTTTCGGTGTGGTACCGCGTTACTATGTGATTCAAACCAGAAAAAAGCCAGGATCTGGCCAACAAGTATGCGAAAAATGCGAAAGTACGAGCCAGATAAGGGCAAATACCAGACCTAACCCAGACATAACCGGCGTTATCTTCTAAAATATTAATCGGACCCAGGTTTAATTGACTGTTTCAGTGTGGTACCACTTTACTACGTGCTCCAAGCCAGACAAAGGCCAGGATCTGGCCAACAAGTATGCGAAAAATGCGAAAGTTCGAGCCAGATGAGGGCAAATACCAGACCTAACCGAGACATAACCGGCGGTATCCTCTAAAATATTAATCGCAACCAGGTTTAATTGACTCTTTTAGTGTGGTCCCACATGACTACTTGGTCCAAGCCAGAAAAAGGCCAGGATCTGGCCAAGTATGCGATAAATGCGAAAGTACGAGCCAGATAAGGGCAAATACCAGACCTAACCCAGACATAACCGGCGTTATCCTCCAAAATATTAATCGCAAAAAGGTTTAGTTGACTGTTTCGGTGTGGTACCGCATTACTACGTGATCCAAACCAGAAATATCCCAGGATCTGGCCAACAATTATGCGAAAAATGCGAAAGTATGTGCCTGGCGATTGCAAATACCAGAACTGACCCAAGCGTAACCAGCGTTATCCTCCAAAATATTAATCGCAACCAGGTTTAATTGACCGTTTCGGTGTGGAACCACATTACTACGGGATCCAAACCTGAGGAAACCCAGGATCTGGCCAACAAGTATGCGAAAAACGCGAAAGTATGAGCCAGATGATTGTAAATACCAGACCTAACCGAGACATAACCGGCGTTATCCTCTAAAATATTAATCGCAACCAGGGTTTGTTTGACTGTTTCGGTGTGGTACCGCATTACTACGTGATGCAAACCAGAAATATCCCAGGATCTGGCCAACAAGTATGCGAAAAATGCGAAAGTATGTGCCTGATGATTGCAAATACCAGAACTAACCCAAACATAACCAGCGTTATCCTCCAAAATATTAATCGCAACCAGGTTTAATTGACTGTTTCGATGTGGGACCACATTACGAAGGGGTCCAAGCCACAAAACACCCGAGATCTGGCCAACAAGTACATGAAAATTGCGAAAGTATGAGCCAGATGAGGGCAAATACCAGACCTAACCCAGACATAACCGGCGTTATCCTCTAAAATATTATCCGCAACCAGGGTTAATTGACTGTTTCGGTGTGGTACCACATTACTACGTGGTCCAAGCCAGAAAAAGGCCAGGATCTGGCCAGAAAGTATGCGAGAAATGCGAAAGTACGAGCCAGATGATTGCAAATCCCAAACCTAAGAGAGACATAACCGGCGTTATCCTCTAAAATATTATTCGAACCCAGGTTTAATTGACAGTTTCAGTGTGGTACCACATTACTACGTGGTCCATGCCAGAAGGAAGCCAGGATCTGCCCAACAAGTATGCGAAAAACGAGAAAGTATGAGCCAGAAGATTGCAAATACCGGAACTAACCCAGACATAACCAGCGTTATCCTCTAAAATATTATCCGCAACCAGGGTTAATTGACTGTTTCGGTGTGGTACCACATTACTACGTGGTCCAAGCCAGAAAAAGGCCAGGATCTGAACAACAGGTATGCGAAAAATGCGAAAGTATGAACCAGAAGATTGCAAATACCGGAACTAACCCAGACATAACCAGCGTTATCCTCTAAAATATTATTCGCAACCAGGGTTAACTGACTGTTTCGGTGTGGTACCACATTACTACTTGGTCCAAGCCGGAAAAAGGCCAGGATCTGGCCAACAAGTATGTGAAATGTGCGAAAGTACGAGCCAGATGAGGGGATAACCCAGACCTAACCGAGACATAACCGGCGTTATCCTCTAAAATATTAATCGGACCCAGGTTTAATTGACTGTTTCCGTGTGGTACCACATTACTACGTGATCCAAACCAGAAAAAGCCCAGGACCAGGCCAACAAGTATGCGAAAAACTCGAAGGTATGTGCCAGATGATGGCAAATACCAGAACTAACCCAGACATAACCAGCGTTATCCTCTAAAATACTTATCGGAACCAGCTTCTACTGACTGTTTCAGTGTGGTACCACATTACTACGTGATCCACACCAGAAAAAGCCCAGGATCTGGCCAACAAGTATGCGAAAAACGCGAAAGTATGTGCCAGATGATAGCAAATACCAGAACTAACCCAGACATAACCAGCGATATCCCCTAAAATACTAATCGGAACCAGCTTTTATTGACAGTGTGGTACCACATTACTTCGTGGTCCAAACCAGAAAAAGGCCAGGATCTGGCCAAAAAGTATGCGAAAAATGCGAAAGTACGAGCCAGATGATTGCTAATACCAGAAATAAACTCAAACGTAACCAGCGTTATCCTCCAAACTATTAATCGGTACCAGCTTTTATTAACTGTTTCTGTGTGATACCACAGTACTACGTGATCCAAACCAGAAAAAACCCGGGATCTGCCCAACAAGTATGCGAAAAACGAGAAAGAATGAGCCAGATGGTTGCAAATACCAGAACTAACCCAGACATAACCAGCGTTATCCTCCAAAATATTAATCGCAAAAAGGTTTAGTTGACTGTTTCGGTGTGGTACCGCATTACTACGTGATCCAAACCAGAAATATCCCAGGATCTGGCCAACAATTATGCGAAAAATGCGAAAGTATGTGCCTGGCGATTGCAAATACCAGAACTGACCCAAGCGTAACCAGCGTTATCCTCCAAAATATTAATCGCAACCAGGTTTAATTGACCGTTTCGGTGTGGAACCACATTACTACGGGATCCAAACCTGAGGAAACCCAGGATCTGGCCAACAAGTATGCGAAAAACGCGAAAGTATGAGCCAGATGATTGTAAATACCAGACCTAACCGAGACATAACCGGCGTTATCCTCTAAAATATTAATCGCAACCAGGGTTTGTTTGACTGTTTCGGTGTGGTACCGCATTACTACGTGATGCAAACCAGAAATATCCCAGGATCTGGCCAACAAGTATGCGAAAAATGCGAAAGTATGTGCCTGATGATTGCAAATACCAGAACTAACCCAAACATAACCAGCGTTATCCTCCAAAATATTAATCGCAACCAGGTTTAATTGACTGTTTCGATGTGGGACCACATTACGAAGGGGTCCAAGCCACAAAACACCCGAGATCTGGCCAACAAGTACATGAAAATTGCGAAAGTATGAGCCAGATGAGGGCAAATACCAGACCTAACCCAGACATAACCGGCGTTATCCTCTTAAATATTATTCGAAACCAGGTTTAATTGACAGTTTCAGTGTGGTACCACATTACTACGTGGTCCATGCCAGAAGGAAGCCAGGATCTGCCCAACAAGTATGCGAAAAACGAGGAAGTATGAGCCAGAAGATTGCAAATACCGGAACTAACCCAGACTTAACCAGCGTTATCCTCTAAAATATTATCCGCAACCAGGGTTAATTGACTGTTTCGGTGTGGTACCACATTACTACGTGGTCCAAGCCAGAAAAAGGCCAGGATCTGAACAACAGGTATGCGAAAAATGCGAAAGTATGAGCCAGAAGATTGCAAATACCGGAACTAACCCAGACATAACCAGCGTTATCCTCTAAAATATTATTCGCAACCAGGGTTAATTGACTGTTTCGGTGTGGTACCACATTACTACGTGGTCCAAGCCAGAAAAAGGCCGGGATCTGGCCAAAAAGTATGCGAGAAATGCGAAAGTACGAGCCAGATGATTGCTAATACCAGAACTAACACAAACGTAACCAGCGTTATCCTCCAAACTATTAATCGGAACCAGCTTTTATTGTCTGTTTCAGTGTGATACCACATTACTACGTGATCCAAACCAGAAAAAACCCGGGATCTGCCCAACAAGTATGCGAAAAACGCGAAAGTATGAGCCAGAAGATTGCAAATACCGGAACTAACCCAGACATAACCAGCGTTATCCTCTAAAATATTATTCGCAACCAGGGTTAATTGACTGTTTCGGTGTGGTACCACATTACTACGTGGTCCAAGCCAGAAAAAGGCCGGGATCTGGCCAAAAAGTATGCGAGAAATACGAAAGTACGAGCCAGATGATTGCAAATCCCAAACCTAACCGAGACATAACCGGCGTTAACCTCTAAAATATTAATCGCAACCAGGTTTGATTGACTGTTTCGGTGTGGTACCGCATTACTACGTGGTCCAAGCCAGAAAAAGGCCAGGATCTGAACAACAGGTATGCGAAAAATGCGAAAGTACGAGCCAGATGATTGCTAATACCAGAACTAACCCAAACGTAACCAGCGTTATCCTCCAAACTATTAATCGGAACCAGCTTTTATTGACTGTTTCAGTGTGATACCACATTACTACGTGATCCAAACCAGGAAAAACCCGGGATCTGCCCAACAAGTATGCGAAAAACGCGAAAGTACAAGCCAGTTAATTGCAAATACCAGACCTAACCTAGACATAACCGGCGTTATCCTCTAAAATATTAATCGCAACCAGGTATAACTGACTGTTTCGGTGTGGCACCACATTACTACTTGGTCCAAGCCGGAAAAAGGCCAGGATCTGGCCAACAAGTATGCGAAAAGTGCGAAAGTACGAGCCAGATGAGGGGATATCCCAGACCTAACCGAGACATAACCGGCGTTATCCTCTAAAATATTAATCGCTACCGGCTTTAATTGACTGTTTCGGTGTGGTACCGCATTACTACGTGATCCAAACCAGAAAGAGGCCAGGATCTGGCCAACAAGTATGCGAAAAATGCGAAAGTTCGAGCCAGATGAGGGCAAATACCAGACCTAACCAAGACGTAACCGGCGTTATCCTCTAAAATATTAATCGCAAAAAGGTTTAGTTGACTGTTTCGGTGTGGTACCGCATTACTACGTGATCCAAACCAGAAATATCCCAGGATCTGGCCAACAAGTATGCGAAAAATGCGAAAGTATGTGCCTGGCGATTGCAAACACCAGAACAAACCCAAGCATAACCAGCGTTATCCTCCAAAATATTAATCGCAACCGGGTTTAATTGTCTGTTTCGGTGTGGAACCACATTACTACGTGATCCAAACCTGAAGAAACCCAGGATCTGGCCAACAAGTATGCGAAAAATGCGAAAGTACGAGCCAGATGTGTGCAAATACCAGACCTAACCCAGACGTAACCGGCGTTATCCTCCAAAATATTAATCGCAAAAAGGTTTAGTTGACTGTTTCAGTGTGGTACCGCATCACTACGTGATCCAAACCAGAAATATCCCAGGATCTGGCCAACAAGTGTGCGTAATACGCGAAAGTATGAGTCAGATGTGTGCAAATACCAGACCTAACCCAGACGTAACCGGCGTTATCCTTCAAAATAGTAATCGCAACCAGTTTTAATTGACAGTTTCGGTGTGGTACCGCGTTACTACGTGATCCAAACCAGAAAAAAGCCAGGATCTGGCCAACAAGTATGAGAAAAATGCGAAAGTTCGAGCCAGATGAGGGCAAATACCAGACCTAACCCAGACATAACCGGCGTTATCCTCTAAAATATTAATCGGACCCAGGTTTAATTGACTGTTTCAGTGTGGTTCCACTTTACTACGTGCTCCAAGCCAGACAAAGGCCAGGATCTGGCCAACAAGTATGCGAAAAATGCGAAAGTTCGAGCCAGATGAGGGCAAATACCAGACCTAACCGAGACATAACC
Organism: Colletes latitarsis; assembly: GCF_051014445.1. Classification (NCBI taxonomy): domain Eukaryota; kingdom Metazoa; phylum Arthropoda; class Insecta; order Hymenoptera; family Colletidae; genus Colletes; species Colletes latitarsis. The sequence goes on from NC_135136.1 coordinate 13,731,649, forward strand.
GGCGGTATCCTCTAAAATATTAATCGCAACCAGGTTTAATTGACTCTCTTAGTGTGGTCCCACATTACTACTTGGTCCAAGCCAGAAAAAGGCCAGGATCTGGCCAAGTATGCGAAAAATGCGGAAGTTCGAGCCAGATGAGGGCAAATACCAGACCTAACCCAGACATAACCGGCGTTATCCTCTAAAATATTAATCGGACCCAGGTTTAATTGACTGTTTCCGTGTGGTACCACATTACTACGTGATCCAAACCAGAAAAAGCCCAGGACCAGGCCAACAAGTATGCGAAAATCTCGAAGGTATGTGCCAGATGATGGCAAATACCAGAACTAACACAGACATAACCAGCGTTATCCTCTAAAATACTTATCGGAACCAGCTTCTACTGACTGTTTCAGTGTGGTACCACATTACTACGTGATCCACACCAGAAAAAGCCCAGGATCTGGCCAACAAGTATGCGAAAAACGCGAAAGTATGTGCCAGATGATAGCAAATACCAGAACTAACCCAGACATAACCAGCGATATCCTCTAAAATACTAATCGAAACCAGCTTTTATTGACAGTGTGGTACCACATTACTTCGTGGTCCAAACCAGAAAAAGGCCAGGATCTGGCCAAAAAGTATGCGAAAAATGCGAAAGTACGAGCCAGATGATTGCTAATACCAGAACTAACTCAAACGTAACCAGCGTTATCCTCCAAACTATTAATCGGAACCAGCTTTTATTAACTGCTTCTGTGTGATACCACAGTACTACGTGATCCAAACCAGAAAAAACCCGGGATCTGCCCAACAAGTATGCGAAAAACGAGAAAGAATGAGCCAGATGGTTGCAAATACCAGAACTAACCCAGACATAAACAGCGTTATCCTCCAAAATATTAATCGCAAAAAGGTTTAGTTGACTGTTTCGGTGTGGTACCGCATTACTACGTGATACAAACCAGAAAAAGGCCAGGATCTGGCCAACAAGTATGCGGAAAATGCGAAAGTACGAACCAGATGAGGTCAAATACCAGACCTAAGCCAGACATAACCGGCGTTATCTTCTAAAATATTAATCGGACCCAGGTTTAATTGACTGTTTCAGTGTGGTACCGCGTTACTACGTGACCCAAACCAGAAAAAAGCCAGGATCTGGCCAACAAGTATGCGAAAAATGCGAAAGTACGAGCCAGATAAGGGCAAATACCAGACCTAACCCAGACATAACCGGCGTTATCCTCTAAAATATTAATCGGACACAGGTTTAATTGACTGTTTCAGTGTGGTACCGCGTTACTACGTGACCCAAACCAGAAAAAAGCCAGGATCTGGCCAACAAGTATGCGAAAAATGCGAAAGTACGAGCCAGATGAGGTCAAATACCAGACCTAACCCAGACATAACCGGCGTTATCTTCTAAAATATTAATCGGACCCAGGTTTAATTGACTGTTTCAGTGTGGTACCACTTTACTACGTGCTCCAAGCCAGACAAAGGCCAGGATCTGGCCAACAAGTATGCGAAAAATGCGAAAGTTCGAGCCAGATGAGGGCAAATACCAGACCTAACCGAGACATAACCGGCGGTATCCTCTAAAATATTAATCGCAACCAGGTTTAATTGACTCTTTTAGTGTGGTCCCACATGACTACTTGGTCCAAGCCAGAAAAAGGCCAGGATCTGGCCAAGTATGCGATAAATGCGAAAGTACGAGCCAGATAAGGGCAAATACCAGACCTAACCCAGACATAACCGGCGTTATCCTCCAAAATATTAATCGCAAAAAGGTTTAGTTGACTGTTTCGGTGTGGTACCGCATTACTACGTGATCCAAACCAGAAATATCCCAGGATCTGGCCAACAATTATGCGAAAAATGCGAAAGTATGTGCCTGGCGATTGCAAATACCAGAACTGACCCAAGCGTAACCAGCGTTATCCTCCAAAATATTAATCGCAACCAGGTTTAATTGACCGTTTCGGTGTGGAACCACATTACTACGGGATCCAAACCTGAGGAAACCCAGGATCTGGCCAACAAGTATGCGAAAAACGCGAAAGTATGAGCCAGATGATTGTAAATACCAGACCTAACCGAGACATAACCGGCGTTATCCTCTAAAATATTAATCGGAACCAGGGTTTGTTTGACTGTTTCGGTGTGGTACCGCATTACTACGTGATGCAAACCAGAAATATCCCAGGATCTGGCCAACAAGTATGCGAAAAATGCGAAAGTATGTGCCTGATGATTGCAAATACCAGAACTAACCCAAACATAACCAGCGTTATCCTCCAAAATATTAATCGCAACCAGGTTTAATTGACTGTTTCGATGTGGGACCACATTACGAAGGGGTCCAAGCCAGAAGGAAGCCAGGATCTGCCCAACAAGTATGGGAAAAACGCGAAAGTACGAGCCAGATGATTGCTAATACCAGAACTAACACAAACGTAACCAGCGTTATCCTCCAAACTATTAATCGGAACCAGCTTTTATTGTCTGTTTCAGTGTGATACCACATTACTACGTGATCCAAACCAGAAAAAACCCGGGATCTGCCCAACAAGTATGCGAAAAACGCGAAAGTACGAGCCAGAAGATTGCAAATACCGGAACTAACCCAGACATAACCAGCGTTATCCTCTAAAATATTATTCACAACCAGGGTTAATTGACTGTTTCGGTGTGGTACCACATTACTACGTGGTCCAAGCCAGAAAAAGGCCGGGATCTGGCCAAAAAGTATGCGAGAAATGCGAAAGTACGAGCCAGATGATTGCAAATCCCAAACCTAACCGAGACATAACCGGCGTTAACCTCTAAAATATTAATCGCAACCAGGTTTGATTGACTGTTTCGGTGTGGTACCGCATTACTACGTGGTCCAAGCCAGAAAAAGGCCAGGATCTGAACAACAGGTATGCGAAAAATGCGAAAGTTCGAGCCAGATGATTGCTAATACCAGAACTAACCCAAACGTAACCAGCGTTATCCTCCAAACTATTAATCGGAACCAGCTTTTATTGACTGTTTCAGTGTGATACCACATTACTACGTGATCCAAACCAGGAAAAACCCGGGATCTGCCCAACAAGTATGCGAAAAACGCGAAAGTACAAGCCAGTTAATTGCAAATACCAGACCTAACCTAGACATAACCGGCGTTATCCTCTAAAATATTAATCGCAACCAGGTATAACTGACTGTTTCGGTGTGGCACCACATTACTACTTGGTCCAAGCCGGAAAAAGGCCAGGATCTGGCCAACAAGTATGCGAAAAGTGCGAAAGTACGAGCCAGATGAGGGGATATCCCAGACCTAACCGAGACATAACCGGCGTTATCCTCTAAAATATTAATCGCTACCGGCTTTAATTGACTGTTTCGGTGTGGTACCGCATTACTACGTGATCCAAACCAGAAAGAGGCCAGGATCTGGCCAACAAGTATGCGAAAAATGCGAAAGTTCGAGCCAGATGAGGGCAAATACCAGACCTAACCAAGACGTAACCGGCGTTATCCTCTAAAATATTAATCGCAAAAAGGTTTAGTTGACTGTTTCGGTGTGGTACCGCATTACTACGTGATCCAAACCAGAAATATCCCAGGATCTGGCCAACAAGTATGCGAAAAATGCGAAAGTATGTGCCTGGCGATTGCAAACACCAGAACAAACCCAAGCATAACCAGCGTTATCCTCCAAAATATTAATCGCAACCGGGTTTAATTGTCTGTTTCGGTGTGGAACCACATTACTACGTGATCCAAACCTGAAGAAACCCAGGATCTGGCCAACAAGTATGCGAAAAATGCGAAAGTACGAGCCAGATGTGTGCAAATACCAGACCTAACCCAGACGTAACCGGCGTTATCCTCCAAAATATTAATCGCAAAACGGTTTAGTTGACTGTTTCAGTGTGGTACCGCATCACTACGTGATCCAAACCAGAAATATCCCAGGATCTGGCCAACAAGTGTGCGTAATACGCGAAAGTATGAGCCAGATGTGTGCAAATACCAGACCTAACCCAGACGTAACCGGCGTTATCCTTCAAAATAGTAATCGCAACCAGTTTTAATTGACAGTTTCGGTGTGGTACCGCGTTACTACGTGATCCAAACCAGAAAAAAGCCAGGATCTGGCCAACAAGTATGCGAAAAATGCGAAAGTACGAGCCAGATAAGGGCAAATACCAGACCTAACCCAGACATAACCGGCGTTATCCTCTAAAATATTAATCGGACACAGGTTTAATTGACTGTTTCAGTGTGGTACCGCGTTACTACGTGACCCAAACCAGAAAAAAGCCAGGATCTGGCCAACAAGTATGCGAAAAATGCGAAAGTACGAGCCAGATGAGGGCAAATACCAGACCTAACCCAGACATAACCGGCGTTATCTTCTAAAATATTAATCGGACCCAGGTTTAATTGACTGTTTCAGTGTGGTACCACTTTACTACGTGCTCCAAGCCAGACAAAGGCCAGGATCTGGCCAACAAGTATGCGAAAAATGCGAAAGTTCGAGCCAGATGAGTGCAAATACCAGACCTAACCGAGACATAACCGGCGGTATCCTCTAAAATATTAATCGCAACCAGGTTTAGTTGACTCTTTTAGTGTGGTCCCACATTACTACTTGGTCCAAGCCAGAAAAAGGCCAGGATCTGGCCAAGTATGCGATAAATGCGAAAGTTCGAGCCAGATGAGGGCAAATACCAGACCTAACCCAGACATAACCGGCGTTATCCTCTAAAATATTAATCGGACCCAGGTTTAATTGACTGTTTCAGTGTGGTTCCACTTTACTACGTGCTCCAAGCCAGACAAAGGCCAGGATCTGGCCAACAAGTATGCGAAAAATGCGAAAGTTCGAGCCAGATGAGGGCAAATACCAGACCTAACCGAGACATAACCGGCGGTATCCTCTAAAATATTAATCGCAACCAGGTTTAATTGACTCTCTTAGTGTGGTCCCACATTACTACTTGGTCCAAGCCAGAAAAAGGCCAGGATCTGGCCAAGTATGCGAAAAATGCGGAAGTTCGAGCCAGATGAGGGCAAATACCAGACCTAACCCAGACATAACCGGCGTTATCCTCTAAAATATTAATCGGACCCAGGTTTAATTGACTGTTTCCGTGTGGTACCACATTACTACGTGATCCAAACCAGAAAAAGCCCAGGACCAGGCCAACAAGTATGCGAAAAACTCGAAGGTATGTGCCAGATGATGGCAAATACCAGAACTAACACAGACATAACCAGCGTTATCCTCTAAAATACTTATCGGAACCAGCTTCTACTGACTGTTTCAGTGTGGTACCACATTACTTCGTGGTCCAAACCAGAAAAAGGCCAGGATCTGGCCAAAAAGTATGCGAAAAATGCGAAAGTACGAGCCAGATGATTGCTAATACCAGAACTAACTCAAACGTAACCAGCGTTATCCTCCAAACTATTAATCGGAACCAGCTTTTATTAACTGTTTCTGTGTGATACCACAGTACTACGTGATCCAAACCAGAAAAAACCCGGGATCTGCCCAACAAGTATGCGAAAAACGAGAAAGAATGAGCCAGATGGTTGCAAATACCAGAACTAACCCAGACATAAACAGCGTTATCCTCCAAAATATTAATCGCAAAAAGGTTTAGTTGACTGTTTCGGTGTGGTACCGCATTACTACGTGATCCAAACCAGAAATATCCCAGGATCTGGCCAACGATTATGCGAAAAATGCGAAAGTATGTGCCTGGCGATTGCAAATACCAGAACTGACCCAAGCGTAACCAGCGTTATCCTCCAAAATATTAATCGCAACCAGGTTTAATTGACCGTTTCGGTGTGGAACCACATTACTACGGGATCCAAATCTGAAGAAACCCAGGATCTGGCCAACAAGTATGCGAAAAATGCGAAAGTTCGAGCCAGATGAGGGCAAATACCAGACCTAACCAAGACGTAACCGGCGTTATCGTCTAAAATATTAATCGCAAAAAGGTTTAGTTGACTGTTTCAGTGTGGTACCGCATTACTACGTGATCCAAACCAGAAATATCCCAGGATCTGGCCAACAAGTGTGCGTAATACGCGAAAGTATGAGCCAGATGATTGCAAATACCAGAACTAACACAGACATAACCAGCGTTATCCTCTAAAATACAAATCGGAACCAGCTTTAATTGACTGTTTCGGTGTGGAACCACATTACTAAGGGATCCAAACCTGAAGAAACCCAGGATCTGGCCAACAAGTATGCGAAAAATGCGAAAGTACGAGCCAGATATGTGCAAATACCAGACCTAACCCAGACGTAACCGGCGTTATCCTCCAAAATAGTAATCGCAACCAGGTTTAATTGACAGTTTCGGTGTGGTACCGCGTTACTACGTGATCGAAACCAGAAAAAAGCCAGGATCTGGCCAACAACTATGCGAAAAATGCGAAAGTACGAGCCAGATGTGTGCCAATACCAGACCTAACCCAGACGTAACCGGCGTTATCCTTCAAAATAGTAATCGCAACCAGTTTTAATTGACAGTTTCGGTGTGGTACCGCGTTACTACGTGATTCAAACCAGAAAAAAGCCAGGATCTGGCCAACAAGTATGCGAAAAATGCGAAAGTACGAGCCAGATAAGGGCAAATACCAGACCTAACCCAGACATAACCGGCGTTATCTTCTAAAATATTAATCGGACCCAGGTTTAATTGACTGTTTCAGTGTGGTACCACTTTACTACGTGCTCCAAGCCAGACAAAGGCCAGGATCTGGCCAACAAGTATGCGAAAAATGCGAAAGTTCGAGCCAGATGAGGGCAAATACCAGACCTAACCGAGACATAACCGGCGGTATCCTCTAAAATATTAATCGCAACCAGGTTTAATTGACTCTTTTAGTGTGGCCCCACATTACTACTTGGTCCAAGCCAGAAAAAGGCCAGGATCTGGCCAAGTATGCGAAAAATGCGAAAGTTCGAGCCAGATGAGGGCAAATACCAGACCTAACCCAGACATAACCGGCGTTATCCTCTAAAATATTAATCGGACCCAGGTTTAATTGACTGTTTCCGTGTGGTACCACATTACTACGTGATCCAAACCAGAAAAAGCCCAGGACCAGGCCAACAAGTATGCGAAAAACTCGAAGGTATGTGCCAGATGATGGCAAATACCAGAACTAACCCAGACATAACCAGCGTTATCCTCTAAAATACTTATCGGAACCAGCTTCTACTGACTGTTTCAGTGTGGTACCACATTACTACGTGATCCACACCAGAAAAAGCCCAGGATCTGGCCAACAAGTATGCGAAAAACGCGAAAGTATGTGCCAGATGATAGCAAATACCAGAACTAACCCAGACATAACCAGGGATATCCTCTAAAATACAAATCGGAACCAGCTTTTATTGACAGTGTGGTACCACATTACTTCGTGGTCCAAACCAGAAAAAGGCCAGGATCTGGTCAAAAAGTATGCGAAAAATGCGAAAGTACGAGCCAGATGATTGCTAATACCAGAACTAACCGAGACATAACCGGCGTTATCCTCTAAAATATTAATCGCAACCAAGTTTTGTTTGACTATTTCGGTGTGGTACCGCATTACTACGTGATGCAAACCAGAAATATCCCAGGATCTGGCCAACAAGTATGCGAAAAATGCGAAAGTATGTGCCTGATGATTGCAAATACCAGAACTAACACAAACATAACCAGCGTTATCCTCCAAAATATTAATCGCAACCAGGTTTAATTGACTGTTTCGATGTGGAACCACATTACGACGGGATCCAAGTCACAAAACACCCGAGATCTGGCCAACAAGTACACGAAAATTGCGTAAGTATGAGCCGGATGATTGCAAATACCAGAACTAACCCAGACATAACCAGCGTTATCCTCTAAAATATTAATCGCAACCATGTTTAATTGACTGTTTCGGTGTGGTACCGCATTACTACGTGATCCAAACCAGAAAAAGGCCAGGATCTGGCCAACAAGTAAGCGAAAAATGCGAAAGTACGAGCCATATGAGGGCAAATACCAGACGTAACCCAGACATAACCGGCGTTATCCTCTAAAATATTAATCGGAACCAGGTGTAATTGACTGTTTCAGTGTGGTACCACATTACTACGTGATCCAAGCCAGAAAAAGGCCAGGATCTGGCCAACAAGTATGCGAAAAATGCGAATGTACGAGCCAGATGAGGGCAAATCCCAGACCTAACCGAGACATAACCTTCGTTATCCTCTAAAATATTAATCGCAACCAGGATTAATTGACTGTTTCGGTGTGGTATCACATTGCTACGTGGTCCAAACCAGAAAAAAGCCAGGATCCGGCCAACAAGAATGCGAAAATTGCGTAAGTATGAGCCGGATGATTGCAAATACCGGAACTAACCCAAACATAACCAGCGTTATCCTCCAAAATATTAGTCGCAACCAGGTTTAATTGACTGTTTCGATGTGGTACCGCATTACTACGTGATGCAAACCAGAAATATCCCAGGATCTGGCCAACAAGTATGCGAAAAATGCGAAAGTATGTGCCTGATGATTGCATATACCGGAACCAACCCAAACATAACCAGCGTTATCCTCCAAAATATTAATCGCAACCAGGTTTAATTGACTGCTTCGATGCGGAACCACATTACGACGGGATCCAAGCCACAAAACACCCGAGATCTGGCCAACAAGTACACGAAAATTGCGGAAGTATGAGCCGGATGATTGCAAATACCAGATCTAACCCAGACATAACCAGCGTTATCCTCTAAAATATTAATAGGAACCAGGTTTAATTGACTGTTTCGGTATGGTATCACATTACTACGTGGTCCAAACCAGAAAAAAGCCAGGATCCGGCCAACAAGAATGCGAAAAATGCGAAAGTACGAGCCAGATGTGGACAAATCCCAGAACTACCCGAGACATAACCGGCGTTATCCTCTAAAATATTAATCGCAACCAGGTTTAATTGACTGTTTCAGTGTTGTACCACATTACTACGTGATCCAAACCAGAAAAAGGCCAGGATCTGGCCTACAAGTATGCGAAAAATGCGAAAGTACGAGCCAGATGAGGGCAAATACCAGACCTAACCTAGACATAACCGGCGTTATCCTATAAAATATTAATCGGAACCAGGTTTAATTGACTGTTTCAGTGTGGTACCACATTACTAAGTTATCCAAACCAGAAAAAGGCCAGGATCTGGCCAACAAGTATGCGAAAAATGCGAAAGTTCGCGCCAGATGAGGGCAAATACCAGACCTAACCAAGACGTAGCCGGCGTTATCCTCTAAAATATTAATCGTAAAAAGGTTTAGTTGACTGTTTCGGTGTGGTACCGCATACTACGTGATCCAAACCAGAAATATCCCAGGATCTGGCCAACAAGTATGCGAAAAATGCGAAAGTATGTGCCTGGCGATTGCAAATACCAGAACTAATCCAAGCATAACCAGCGTTATCCTCCAAAATATTAATCGCAACCAGGTTTAATTGACCGTTTCGGTGTGGTACCACAATACTGCGTGGTCCAAGCCAGAAAAAAGCCAGCATCTGGCCAGAAAGTATGCGAGAAATGCGAAAGTACGATCCAGATGATTGCAAATCCCAAACCTAACCGAGACATAACCGGCGTTAACCTCTAAAATATTAATCGCAACCAGGTTTGATTGACTGTTTCAGTGTGGTACCACAGTGGTACGGGATCCAAACCAGAAAAAACTCAGGATCTGGACAACAAGTATGCGAGAAACGCGAAAGTACGAGCCAGATGAGGGCAAATACCAGACCTAACCCAGACATAACCTGCGTTATCCTCTAAAATAATAATCGGAACCAGGTTTAATTGACTGTTTCAGTGCGGTACCACATTACTGCCATGTCAAAGCCAGAAAAAGGCCAGTATCTGGCCAACAAGTATGCGAAAAACGCGAAAGTATGAGCCAGAAGATTGCAAATACCGGAACTAACCCAGACATAACCAGCGTTATCCTCTAAAATATTATTCGCAACCAGGGTTAATTGACTGTTTCGGTGTGGTACCACATTACTACGTGGTCCAAACCAGAAAAAGGCCAGTATCTGGCCAACAAGTATGCGAAAAACGCGAAAGTATGAGCCAGAAGATTGCAAATACCGGAACTAACCCAGACATAACCAGCGTTATCCTCTAAAATATTATTCGCAACCAGGGTTAATTGACTGTTTCGGTGTGGTACCGCATTACTACGTGATCCAAACCAGAAATATCCCAGGATCTGGCCAACGAGAATGCGATAAATGCGAAAGTATGTGCCTGGCGATTGCAAATACCAGAACTAGCCCAAGCATAACCAGCATTATCCTCCAAAATATTAATCGCAACCAGGTTTAATTGTCTGTTTCGGTGTGAAACCACATTACTACGTGATCCAAACCAGAAAAAACCCAGGATCTGCCCAACAAGTATGCGAAAAACGATAAAGAATGAGCCAGATGATTGCAAATACCAGAACTAACCCAGACATAACCAGAGTTATCCTCCAAAATAATAATCGCAAAAAGGTTTAGTTGACTGTTTCGGTGTGGTACCGCATTACTACCTGATCCAAACGAGAACTATCCCAGGATCTGGCCAACAAGTATGCGAAAAATGCGAAAGTATGTGCCTGGCGATTGCAAATACCAGACCTAACCGAGACATTACCGGCGTTATCCTCTAAAATATTAATCGCAACCAGGTTTTGTTTGACTGTTTCGGTGTGGTACCGCATTACTACGTGATGCAAACCAGAAATATCCCAGGATCTGGCCAACAAGTATGCGAAAAATGCGAAAGTATGTGCCTGATGATTGCATATACCGGAACCAACCCAAACATAACCAGCGTTATCCTCCAAAATATTAATCGCAACCAGGTTTAATTGACTGTTTCGATGCGGAACCACATTACGACGGGATCCAAGCCACAAAACACCCGAGATCTGGCCAACAAGTACACGAAAATTGCGAAAGTATGAGCCGGATGATTGCAAATACCAGAACTAACCCAGACATAACCGGCGTTATCCTCTAAAATATTAATCGGAACCAGGTTTAATTGACTGTTTCAGTGTGGTACCACATTACTACGTGATCCAAACCAGAAAAAGGCCAGGATCTGGCCAACAAGTATGCGAAAAATGCGAAACTACGAGCCAGAGGGAAAATACCAGACCTAACCTAGACATAACCGGCGTTATCCTATAAAATATTAATCGGAACCAGGTTTAATTGACTGTTTCAGTGTGGTACCGCATTACTACGTGATCCAAACCAGAAAAAGGCCAGGATCTGGCCAAAAAGTAAGCGAAAAATGCGAAAGTACGAGCCATATGAGGGCAAATCCCAGACCTAACCATGACATAACCTTCGTTATCCACTAAAATATTAATCGCAAACAGGATTAATTGACTGTTTCGGTGTGGTATCACATTACTACGTGGTCCAAACCAGAAAAAAGCCAGGATCCGGCCAACAAGAATGCGAAAAATGCGAAAGTACGAGCCAGATGCGGACAAATCCTAGAACTACCCGAGACATAACCGGCGTTATCCTCTAAAATATTAATCGCAACCAGGTTTAATTGACTGTTTCAGTGTGGTACCACATTACTACCTGATCCAAACCAGAAAACGGCCAGGATCTGGCCAAGAAGTATGCGAAAGATGCGAAAGTACGAGCCAGATGAGGGCAAATACCAGACCTAACCTAGACATAACCGGCGTTATCCTATAAAATATTAATCGGGACCAGGTTTAATTGACTGTTTCAGTGTGGTACCACATTACTACGTGATCCAAACCAGAAAAAGGCCAGGATCTGGCCAACAAGTATGCGAAAAATGCGAAAGTTCGAGCCAGATGAGGGCAAATACCAGACCTAACCAAGACGTAACCGGCGTTATCCTCTAAAATATTAATCGCAGAAAGGTTTAGTTGACTGTTTCGGTGTGGTACCGCATTACTACGTGATCCAAACCAGAAATATCCCAGGATCTGGCCAACAAGTATGCGAAAAATGCGAAAGTATGTGCCTGATGATTGCAAATACCAGAACTAACCCAAACATAACCAGCGCTATCCTCCAAGATATTAATCGCAACCAGGTTTAATTGACTGTTTCGATGTGGAACCACATTACGACGGGATCCAAGCCACAAAACACCCGAGATCTGGCCAACAAGTACACGAAAATTGCGAAAGTATGAGCCGGATGATTGCAAATACCAGACCTAACCCAGACATAACCGGCGTTATCCTCTAAAATATTAATCGCAACCAGGTTTAATTGACTGCTTCGGTGTGGTACCGCATTACTACGTGATCCAAAACAGAGAAAGGCCAGGATCTGGCCATCAAGTAAGCGAAAAACACGAAAGTATGTGCCAGATGATAGCAAATACCAGAACTAACCCGGACATAACCAGCGTTATCCTCTAAAATACTAATCGGAACCAGCTTTAATTGACTGTTTCAGTGTGGTACCACATTGGTACGGGATCCAGACCAGAAAAAACTCAGGATCTGGACAACAAGTATGCGAGAAACGCGAAAGTACGAGCCAGATGAGGGCAAATCACAGACCTAACCCAGACATAACCGGCGTTATCCTCTAAAATATTAATCGCAACCAGGTTTAATTGACTGCTTCGGTGTGGTACCGCATTACTACGTGATCCAAAACAGAGAAAGGCCTGGATCTGGCCAACAAGTGTGCGAAATACGCGAAAGTATGAGCCAGATGATTGCAAATACCAGAACTAACACCGACATAACCAGCGTTATCCTCTAAAATACAAATCGGAACCAGGTTTAAATGACTGTTTCAGTGTGGTACCACATTACTACGTGGTCCAAGCCAGAAAAATCCCAGGATCTGGCCAACAAGTATGCGAAAAACACGAAAGTATGTGCCAGATGATAGCAAATACCAGAACTAACCCGGACATAACCAGCGTTATCCTCTAAAATACTAATCGGAACCAGCTTTCATTGACAGTGTGGTACCACATTACTACGGGATCCAAGCCAGAAAAAGCCGAGGATCTGCCCAACATGTATCCGAAAATCGCGAAAGTATGAGCCAGATGATTGCAATTACCAGAACTAACCCAGACATAACCAGCGTTATCCTCTAAAATACTAATCGGAACCAGCTTTTATTGACAGTGTGGTACCACATTACTACGTGGTCCAAGCCAGAAAAAGCCCAGGATCTGCCCAACAAGTATGCGAAAAGCGCGAAGGTATGAGCCAGATGATAGCAAATACCAGAACTAACCCAGACATAACCAGCGTTATCCTCTAAAATACTTATCGGAACCAGCTTCTATTGACAGTCTCAGTGTGGTACCACATTACTACGTGATCCAAACCAGTTAAAGCCCAGGATCTGGCCAACAAGTATGCGAAAAACGCGAAAGTATGTGCCAGATGATAGCAAATACCAGAACTAACCCAGACATAACCAGCGTTATCCTCTAAAATACTTATCGGAACCAGCTTCTATTGACTGTTTCAGTGTGGTACCACATTACTACGGGATCCAAGCCGGAAAAAGGCCAGGACCTGGCCAACAAGTTTGCGAAAAATGCGAAAGAACGAGCCAGGTGATTGCTAATACCAGAACTAACCCAAACGTAACCAGCGTTATCCTCCAAACTATTAATCGGAATCAGCTTTTATTGACTGTTTCAGTGTGGTACCACATTACTGTCATGTCAAAGCCAGAAAAAGGCCAGGATCTGGCCAACAAGTATGCGAAAGACGCGAAAGTATGAGCCAGATGATTGGAAATATTAGAACTAACCCAGTCATAACCAGCGTTATCCTCTAAAATATTATTCGCAACCAAGTTTAATTGACTGTTTCGGTGTGGTACCACATTACTACGTGGTCCAAGCCAGAAAAAGGCCAGGATCTGGCCAAAAAGTATGCGAAAAATGCGAAAGAACGAGCCAGATGATTGCAAATCCCAGACCTAACCGAGACATATACGGCGTTATCCTCTAAAATATTAATCGCAACCAGGTTTTAATGACTGTTTCGGTGTGGTACCGCATTACTACGTGGTCCAAGCCAGATGAAGGCCCGGATATGAACAAGTATGCGAAAAATGCGAAAGTACGAGCCAGATGATTGCTAATACCAGAACTAACCCAAACGTAACCAGAGTTATCCGGCAAACTATTAATCGGAACCAGCTTTTATTGACTGTTTCAGTGTGGTACCACAGTACTACGTGATCCAAACCAGAAAAAACCCAGGATCTGCCCAACAAGTATGCGAAAAACGCGAAGGTATGAGCCAGATGATTGCAAATACCAGGACTAACCCAGACATAACCAGCGTTATCCTCTAAAATACTAATCGGAACCAGCTTTTATAGACAGTGTGGTACCACACTACTACGTGATCCAAGCCAGAAAAAGCCGAGGATCTGGCCAACAAGTATGCGAAAAGTGCGAAAGTACGAGCCAGATTAGGGCAAATCCCAGACCTAAACGAGACATAACCGCCGTTATCCTCTAAAATATTAATCGCAACCAGCTTTAATTGACTGTTTCGGTGTGGTACCGCATTACTACGTGATCCAATCCAGAAAAAGGCCTGGATCTGGCCAACAAGTATGCGAAAAATGCGAAAGTATGTGCCTGATGATTGCAAATACCAGTACTAACCCAAACGTAACCTTCGTTATCCTCCAAACTATTAATCGGAACCAGCTTTTATTGACTGTTTCAGTGTGGTACCACATTTCTACGTTATCCAAACCAGAAAAAACCCAGGATCTGCCCAAGAAGTATGCGAAAAACGCGAAAGTACGAGCCAGATGAGGGCAAATCCCAGACCTAGCCAAGACGTAAGCGGCGTTATCCTCTAAAATTTTAATCGCAACCAGGTTTAGTTGACTGTTCCGGTGTGGTACCGCATTAATACGTGATCAAAACCAGAAATATCCCAGGATGTGGCCAACAAGTATGCGAAAAATGCGAAAGTATGTGCCTGATGATTGCAAATACCAGTACTAACCCAAACGTAACCTTCGTTATCCTCCAAACTATTAATCGGAACCAGCTTTTATTGACTGTTTCAGTGTGGTACCACATTACTACGTTATCCAAACCAGAAAAAACCCAGGATCTGCCCAAGAAGTATGCGAAAAACGCGAAAGTACGAGCCAGATGAGGGCAAATACCAGACCTAACTCAGACATAACCGGCGATATCCTCAAAAATATTTGTCGCGAACATGTTTAATTGACTGCTTCAGTGTGGTACAACATTACTACGTGATCCAAACCAGAAAAATCCCAGGATCTGGCCAACAAGTGTGCGAAAAACGCGAAAGTACGAGCCAGATGATGGCAAATCCCAGACCTAATCTAGACATAACCAGCGTTATCCCCTAAAATACTATACGGAACCAGCTTCTATTGACTGTTCGAGTGCGGTACCACATTAGCACGTGATCCAAACCAGAAAAAGCCTAGGATCTGGCCAACAGGTATGCGAAAAATACGAAAGCACGAGCCAGATGATTGCAAATACCAGAACTAACCCAGGCATAACCAGCGTTATCATCTAAAATACTAAGCGGAACCAGCTTCTATTGACTGTTTCAGTGTGGTACCACATTACTACGTGATTCAAACCAGAAAAAGGCCAGGATCTGGCCAACAAGTATGCGAAAAACGCGAAAGTACGAGCCAGATGAGGGCAAATCCCAGACCTAACCGAGACATAACCAGCGTTATCCCCTCAAATACTTATCGGAACCAGCTTCCATTGACAGTTTCAGTGTGGTACCACATTACTACGTGATCCAAACCAGAAAAATCCCAGGATCTGGCCAACAACTATGCGAAAAACGCGAAAGTATGCGCCAGATGATTGCAAATACCAGAACTAACACAGACAAAACCAGCGTTATCCTCGAAAATACTAATCGGAACCAGCTTTAATTGACTGTTTCAGTGTGGTACCACATTGGTACGGGATCCAAACCAGAAAAAACTCAGGATCTGGCCAACAAGTATGTCAAAAACGCGAAAGTACGAGCCAGATGAGGGCAAATCCCAGACCTATCCCAGACATAACCGGCGTTATCCTCCAAAATAGTAATCGCAACCAAGTTTAATTGACTGTTTCGGTGTGGTACCACATTACTACGTGGTCCAAGCCAGAAAAAGGCCAAGATCTGGCCAACAAGTATGCGAAAAATGCGAAAGTACGAGCCAGATGATTGCAAATACCAGGACTAACCCAGACATAACCACCGTTATCCTCTAAAATACTAATCGGAACGAGTTTTTATTGACAGTGTGGTACCACATTATTATGTCATCCAAGCCAGAAAAAGCCCAGGATCTGGCCAACAAGTATGCGAAAAGTCCGAAAGTATGTGCCTGATGACTGCAAATATCAGAACTAGCCTAGACATAACCGGCGTTGTCCTCAAAAATATTAATCGCAACCAGGTTTAATTGACTGTTTCGGTGTGGTACCGCATTACTACGTGATCCAAACCAGAAAATGGCTAGGATCCGGCCAACAAGTATGCGAATAATGCGAAAGTACGAGCCAGATGAGGGCAAATACCAGACGTAACCCAGGCATAACCGGCGTTATCCTCTAAAATATTAATCGCAACCTGGTTTAATTGACTGTTTCAGTGTGGTACCACATTACTACGTTGTCAAAGACAGAAAAAGGCCAGGATCTGGCCAACAAGTCTGCGAACAATGCGAAGGTACGAGCCAGATGAGGGCATATCCCAGACCTAACCGAGACATAACCGGCGTTATCCTCTAAAATATTAATCGGAACCAGGTTTAATTGACTGTATCGGTGTGGTACCGCGTTACTACGTGACCCTAACCAGAAAAAGGCCAGGATCTGGCCAACAAGTATGCGAAAAATGCGAAAGTTTGAGCCAGATGAGGGCAAATACCAGGACTAACCCAGACATAACCACCGTTATCCCCTAAAATACTAATCGGAACGAGTTTTTATTGACAGTGTGGTACCACATTATTACGTGATCCAAGCCAGAAAAAGCCCAGGATCTGGCCAACAAGTATGCGAAAAGTCCGAAAGTACGAGCCAGATGAGGGCAAATCCCAGAACTAAGCGAGACATAACCGACGTTATCCTCTAAAATATTAATCGCAACCAGCTTTAATTGACTGTTTCGGTGTGGTACCGCATTACTACGTGATCCAAACCAGAAAAAGGCCAGGATCTGGCCAACAAGTATGCGAAAAACGCGAAAGTACGAGCCAGATGATGGCAAATCCTAGACCTAACCGAGACATAACCGGCATTATCCTCTAAAATATTGATCGCAACCAGGTTTTATTGACTGTTTCAGTGTGGACCCACATTACTACTTGGTCCAAGCCAGAAAGAGGCCAGGATCTGGCCAACAAGTATGCGAAAAATGCGAAAGTATGAGCCTGATGATTGCAAATACCAGAACTAACCCAGGCATAACCAGCGTTATCCTCTAAAATACTAAGCGGAACCAGCTTCTATTGACTGTTTCAGTGTGGTACCACATTACTACGTGATCCAAACCAGAAAAAGGCCAGGATCTGGTCAACCAGCATGCGAAAAACGCGAAAGTATGAGCCAGATGATTGCAAATGTCAGAACTAACACAGACATAACCAGCGTTATCCTCTAAAATACTAATCGGAACCACCTATTATTTACTATCTCACTGTGGTACCACATTACTACGTGATGCAAACCAGAAATATCCCAGGATCTGGCCAACAAGTATGCGAAAAATGCGAAAGTATGTGCCTGATGATTGCAAATATCAGAACTAGCCTAGACATAACCGGCGTTATCCTCAAAAATATTAATCGCAACCAGGTTTAACTGACTGTTGCGGTGTGGTACCACATTACTACGTGGTCCAAGCCAAGAAAAGGCCGGACCTGGCCAACAAGTATGCGAAAAATGCGAAAGGACGAGCCAGATGATTGCTAATACTAGAACTAACCAAAACGTAACCAGCGTTATACTCTAAAATACTAATCGGAACCAGCTTTTATTGACAGTGTGGTACCACATTACTACGTGATCCAAGCCAGAAAGAGCCCAGGATCTGGCCAACAAGTATGCGAACAATGCGAAGGTACGAGTCAGATGAGGGCAAATACCAGACCTAACGCAGACATAACCGGCGTTATCCTCTAAAATATTAATCGGACCAAGGTTTAATTGACTGTTTCAGTGTGGAACCACTTTACTACGTGGTCCAAGCCAGAAAAAGGCCAGGATCTGGCCAACAAGTCTGCGAAAAATACGAAAGTACGAGCCAGATGAGGGCAAATACCAGGCCTAACCGAGACATAACCGGCGTTATCCTCTAAAATATTAATCGCAACCAGGATTAATTGACTGTTTCGGAGTGGAACCACATTACAACGGGATCCAAGCCACAAAGAACCCAGGAACTGCCGGACAAGTATGCGAAAAATACGAAAATTCGAGCCAGATTGTTGGAAATACCAGAACTAACCCAGACATAACCGGCGTTATCCTCAAAAATATTAATCGCAAGCAGGTTTGATTGACTGTTTCGGTGTGGTACCGCATTACTACGCGATCCACGCCAGAAAAAGGCCAGGATCTGGCCAAGAAGTATGCGAAAAATGCGAAAGTACGAGCCAGATGAGGACAAATACCAGGCCTAACCGAGACATAACCGGCGCTATCCTCTAAAATATTAATCGCAACCAGGTTTAATTGACTGTTTCGGTGTGGAACCACATTACTACGGTATCCAAACCAGAAAAAACCCAGGATCTGCCCAACAAGTATGCGAAAAACGCGAAAGTACGAGTCAGGTGATAGCAAATACCAGAACTAATCTAGACATAACCAGCGTTATCCTCTAAAATACTATTCGGAACCAGCGTCTATTGACTGTTCCAGTGTGGTACCACATTAGTACGTGATCCAAACCAGAAAAAGCCTAGGATCTGGCCAAAAAGTATGCGAAAAATACGAAAGTACGAGCCAGATGAGGGCAAATACCAGGCCTAACCGAGACATAACCGGCGTTATCCTCTAAAATATTAATCGCAACCAGGATTAATTGACTGTTTCGGAGTGGAACCACATTACAACGGGATCCAAGCCACAAAAAACCCAGGAACTGCCGGACAAGTATGCGAAAAATACGAAAATTCGAGCCAGATTGTTGGAAATACCAGAACTAACCCAGACATAACCGGCGTTATCCTCAAAAATATTAATCGCAAGCAGGTTTGATTGAATGTTTCGGTGTGGTACCGCATTACTACGCGATCCACGCCAGAAAAAGGCCAGGATCTGGCCAAGAAGTATGCGAAAAATGCGAAAGTACGAGCCAGATGAGGACAAATACCAGGCCTAACCGAGACATAACCGGCGCTATCCTCTAAAATATTAATCGCAACCAGGTTTAATTGACTGTTTCGGTGTGGAACCACATTACTACGGTATCCAAACCAGAAAAAACCCAGGATCTGCCCAACAAGTATGCGAAAAACGCGAAAGTACGAGTCAGGTGATAGCAAATACCAGAACTAATCTAGACATAACCAGCGTTATCCTCAAAAATACTATTCGGATCCAGCGTCTATTGACTGTTCCAGTGTGGTACCACATTAGTACGTGATCCAAACCAGAAAAAGCCTAGGATCTGGCCAAAAAGTATGCGAAAAATACGAAAGCACGAGCCAGATGATGGCAAATCCCAGACCTAACCGAGACATAACCAGCGTTATCCTCTCAAATACTTATCGGAACCAGCTTCTATTGACAGTTTCAGTCTGGTACCACATTACTACCTGATCCAAACCAGAAAAAGGCCAGGATCTGGACAACAAGTATGCGAAAAACTCGAAGGTATGTGCCAGATGATAGCAAATACCAGAACTAACCCAGACATAACCAGCGTCATCCTCTAAAATACTTATCGGAACCAGCTTGTATTGACTGTTTCAGTGTGGTACCACATTACTACGTGATCCAAACCAGAAAAAGGCCAGGATCTGGACAACAAGTATGCGAAAAACTAGAAGGTATGTGCCAGATGATAGCAAATACCAGAACTAACCCAGACATAACGAGCGTTATCCTCTAAAATACTTATCGGAACCAGCTTCTATTGACTGTTTCAGTGTGGAACCACTTTACTACGTGGTCCAAGCCAGAAAAAGGCCAGGGTCTGGCCAACAAGTCTGCGAAAAATGCGAAAGTACGAGCCAGATGAGGACAAATACCAGGCCTAACCGAGACATAACCGGCGCTATCCTCTAAAATATTAATCGCAACCAGGTTTAATTGACTGTTTCGGTGTGGAACCACATTACTACGGTATCCAACCAGGATACCGGTATAAACCAGAAAAATCCCAGGATCTGGCCAACAATTATGCGAAAAACGCGAAAGTATGAGCCAGATGATTGCAAATACCAGAACTAACACAGACATAACCAGCGTTATCCTCGAAAATACTAATCGGAACCAGCTTTAATTGACTGTTTCAGTGTGGTACCACATTGGTACGGGATCCAAACAAGAAAAAACTCAGGAGCTGGCCAACAAGTATGCGAAAAATACGAAAGCACGAGCCAGATGATGGCAAATCCCAGACCTAATCTAGACATAACCAGCGTTATCCTCTAAATTACTATTCGGAACCAGCTTCTATTGACTGTTCCAGTGTGGTACCACATTAGTGCGTGATCCAAACCAGAAAAAGCCTAGGATCTGGCCAACAAGTATGCGACAAATACGAATGCACGAGCCAGATGATGGCAAATCCCAGAACTAACCGAGACATAACCAGCGTTATCCTCTCAAATACTTATCGGAACCAGCTTCTATAGACTGTTTCAGTGTGGTACCACATTACTACGTGATCCAAACCAGAGAAAGCCCAGGATCTGGCCAACAAGTATGCCATAAACGCGAAAGTACGAGCCAGATGATTGCTAATACTAGAACTAACCCAAACGTAACCAGCGTTATCCTCCAAACTATTAATCGGAACCAGCTTTTATTGACTGTTTCAGTGTGGTACCACATTGGTACGGGATCCAAACCAGTAAAAACTCAGGATCTGGCCAACAAGTATGCGAAAAATGCGAAAGTATGAGCCAGATGATTGCAAATACCAGAACTCTCCCAGACATAACCAGCGTTATCCTCTAAAATATTATTCGCAACCAGCTTTTATTGACAGTGTGGTACCACATTATTACGTGATCCAAGCCAGAAAAAGCCCAGTATCTGGCCAACAACTATGCCATAAACGCGAAAGTACGAGCCAGATGATTGCTAATACTAGAACTAACCCAAACGTAACCAGCGTTATCCTCCAAACTATTAATCGGAACCAGCTTTTATTGACTGTTTCAGTGTGGTACCACATTGGTACGGGATCCAAACCAGTAAAAACTCAGGATCTGGCCAACAAGTATGCGAAAAATGCGAAAGTATGAGCCAGATGATTGCAAATACCAGAACTATGCCAGACATAACCAGCGTTATCTTCTAAAATATTATTCGCAACCAGGTTTAATTGACTGTTTCAGTGTGGTACCACATTACTACGTGATCCAAACCAGAAAAATCCCAGGATCTGGCCAACAAGTGTGCGAAAAACGCAAAAGTATGAGCCAGATGATTGCAAATACCAGAAGTAACACAGACATAACCAGCGTTATCCTCTAAAATATTATTCGCAACCAGGTTTAATTGACTGTTTCAGTGTGGTACCACATTACTACGTGATCCAAACGAGAAAATGCCCAGGATCTGGACAACAAGTATGCGAAATATGCGAAAGTACGAGCCACATGAGGGCATATCCCAGACCTAACCGAGACATAACCGGCGTTATCCTCTAAAATATTAATCGCAACCAGGTTTAATTGACTGTTTCGGTGTGGAACCACATAACTACGGGATCCAAACCAGAAATAACCCAGGATCTAGCCAACAACTATGCGAAAAACGCGAATGTACGAGCCAGATGAGGGCAAATCCCAGACCTAACCGAGACATAACCGGCGTTATCCTCCAAAATAGTAATCGCAACCAGGTTTAATTGACTGTTTCAGTGCGGTACCACTTTACTACGTGGTACTTGCCAGAAAAGGGCCAGGATCTGGCCAACAAGTATGCGAAAAACTTGAAGGTATGCGCCAGATGATAGCAAATACCAGAACTAACCCAGACATAACCAGCGTTATCCTCTAAAATACTTATCGGAACCAGCTTCTATTGACTGTTTCAGTGTGGTACCGCATTACTACGGGATCCAAAACAGAAAAAACTCAGGATCTGGCCAACAAGTGTGCGAAAAACGCGAAAGTACGAGCCAGGTGATAGCAAATACCAGAACTAATCTAGACATAACCAGCGTTATCCTCAAAAATACTATTCGGAACCAGCGTCTATTGACTGTTCCAGTGTGGTACCACATTAGTACGTGATCCAAACCAGAAAAAGCCTAGGATCTGGCCAAAAAGTATGCGAAAAATACGAAAGCACGAGCCAGATGATGGCAAATCCCAGACCTAACCGAGACATAACCAGCGTTATCCTCTCAAATACTTATCGGAACCAGCTTCTATTGACAGTTTCAGTGTGGTACCACATTACTACGTGATCCAAACCAGAAAAAGGCCAGGATCTGGACAACAAGTATGCGAAAAACTCGAAGGTATGTGCCAGATGATAGCAAATACCAGAACTAACCCAGACATAACCAGCGTCATCCTCTAAAATACTTATCGGAACCAGCTTGTATTGACTGTTTCAGTGTGGTACCACATTACTACGTGATCCAAACCAGAAAAAGGCCAGGATCTGGACAACAAGTATGCGAAAAACTAGAAGGTATGTGCCAGATGATAGCAAATACCAGAACTAACCCAGACATAACGAGCGTTATCCTCTAAAATACTTATCGGAACCAGCTTCTATTGACTGTTTCAGTGTGGAACCACTTTACTACGTGGTCCAAGCCAGAAAAAGGCCAGGGTCTGGCCAACAAGTCTGCGAAAAATGCGAAAGTACGAGCCAGATGAGGACAAATACCAGGCCTAACCGAGACATAACCGGCGCTATCCTCTAAAATATTAATCGCAACCAGGTTTAATTGACTGTTTCGGTGTGGAACCACATTACTACGGTATCCAACCAGGATACCGGTATAAACCAGAAAAATCCCAGGATCTGGCCAACAATTATGCGAAAAACGCGAAAGTATGAGCCAGATGATTGCAAATACCAGAACTAACACAGACATAACCAGCGTTATCCTCGAAAATACTAATCGGAACCAGCTTTAATTGACTGTTTCAGTGTGGTACCACATTGGTACGGGATCCAAACAAGAAAAAACTCAGGAGCTGGCCAACAAGTATGCGAAAAATACGAAAGCACGAGCCAGATGATGGCAAATCCCAGACCTAATCTAGACATAACCAGCGTTATCCTCTAAATTACTATTCGGAACCAGCTTCTATTGACTGTTCCAGTGTGGTACCACATTAGTGCGTGATCCAAACCAGAAAAAGCCTAGGATCTGGCCAACAAGTATGCGACAAATACGAATGCACGAGCCAGATGATGGCAAATCCCAGAACTAACCGAGACATAACCAGCGTTATCCTCTCAAATACTTATCGGAACCAGCTTCTATAGACTGTTTCAGTGTGGTACCACATTACTACGTGATCCAAACCAGAGAAAGCCCAGGATCTGGCCAACAAGTATGCCATAAACGCGAAAGTACGAGCCAGATGATTGCTAATACTAGAACTAACCCAAACGTAACCAGCGTTATCCTCCAAACTATTAATCGGAACCAGCTTTTATTGACTGTTTCAGTGTGGTACCACATTGGTACGGGATCCAAACCAGTAAAAACTCAGGATCTGGCCAACAAGTATGCGAAAAATGCGAAAGTATGAGCCAGATGATTGCAAATACCAGAACTCTCCCAGACATAACCAGCGTTATCCTCTAAAATATTATTCGCAACCAGCTTTTATTGACAGTGTGGTACCACATTATTACGTGATCCAAGCCAGAAAAAGCCCAGTATCTGGCCAACAACTATGCCATAAACGCGAAAGTACGAGCCAGATGATTGCTAATACTAGAACTAACCCAAACGTAACCAGCGTTATCCTCCAAACTATTAATCGGAACCAGCTTTTATTGACTGTTTCAGTGTGGTACCACATTGGTACGGGATCCAAACCAGTAAAAACTCAGGATCTGGCCAACAAGTATGCGAAAAATGCGAAAGTATGAGCCAGATGATTGCAAATACCAGAACTATGCCAGACATAACCAGCGTTATCTTCTAAAATATTATTCGCAACCAGGTTTAATTGACTGTTTCAGTGTGGTACCACATTACTACGTGATCCAAACCAGAAAAATCCCAGGATCTGGCCAACAAGTGTGCGAAAAACGCAAAAGTATGAGCCAGATGATTGCAAATACCAGAAGTAACACAGACATAACCAGCGTTATCCTCTAAAATATTATTCGCAACCAGGTTTAATTGACTGTTTCAGTGTGGTACCACATTACTACGTGATCCAAACGAGAAAATGCCCAGGATCTGGACAACAAGTATGCGAAATATGCGAAAGTACGAGCCACATGAGGGCATATCCCAGACCTAACCGAGACATAACCGGCGTTATCCTCTAAAATATTAATCGCAACCAGGTTTAATTGACTGTTTCGGTGTGGAACCACATAACTACGGGATCCAAACCAGAAATAACCCAGGATCTAGCCAACAACTATGCGAAAAACGCGAATGTACGAGCCAGATGAGGGCAAATCCCAGACCTAACCGAGACATAACCGGCGTTATCCTCCAAAATAGTAATCGCAACCAGGTTTAATTGACTGTTTCAGTGCGGTACCACTTTACTACGTGGTACTTGCCAGAAAAGGGCCAGGATCTGGCCAACAAGTATGCGAAAAACTTGAAGGTATGCGCCAGATGATAGCAAATACCAGAACTAACCCAGACATAACCAGCGTTATCCTCTAAAATACTTATCGGAACCAGCTTCTATTGACTGTTTCAGTGTGGTACCGCATTACTACGGGATCCAAAACAGAAAAAACTCAGGATCTGGCCAACAAGTGTGCGAAAAACGCGAAAGTACGAGCCAGATGAGGGCAAATACCAGACCTAACCCAGACATAACCAGCGTTATCCTCTAAAATATGTATCGCAACCAGGTTTAATTGACTGTTTCGGTGTGGTTCCGCATTACTACGTGATCCACGCCAGAAAAAGGCCAGGATCTGGCCAACAAGTATGCGAAAAACGCGAAAGTACGAGCCAGATGAGGGCAAATCCCAGACCTAACCGAGACATAACCAGCGTTATCCTCTAAAATTCTTATCGGAACCAGCCTCTATTGACTGTTTCAGTGTGGAACCACTTTACTACGTGGTCCAAGCCAGAAAATGTCCAGGATCTGGCCAACAAGTCTGCGAAAAATGCGAAGGTACGAGCCAGATGAGGGCAAATGCCAGACCTAACCCAGACATAACCAGCGTTATCCTCTAAAATACTAATCGGAACCAGCTTTAATTGACTGTTTCAGTGTGGTACCACATTGGTACGAGATCCAAACCAGAAAAAACTCAGGATCTGGCCAACAAGAATGCGAAAAACGCGTAAGTACGAACCAGATGATTGCTAATACTAGAACTAACCCAAACGCAACCAGCGATATCCTCCGAACTATTAATTGGAACCAGCATTTATTGACTGTTTCAGTGTGGTACCGCATTACTACATGATCCAAACCAGAAACAACCCAGGATCTGCCCAACAAGTATGCGAAAAACGCGAAAGTGTGAGCCATATGATTGCAAATACCGAAACTAATCTAGAGATAACCAGCGTAATCCTCTAAAATATTAATCGCAACCAGGTATGATTGACTGTTTCGGTGTGGTACCGCATTACTACGTGGTACAAGCCAGTAAAAGGCCAGGATCTGCCCAACAAGTATGCGAGAAATGCGAACATATGTGCCTGATGATTGCAAATACCAGAACTAACCCAAACATAACCAGCGTAGTCCTCCAAAATATTTATCGCAACCAGGTTTAATTGACTGTTTCGGTGTGGAACCACATTACGACGGGATCCAAACCACAAAAAACCCGAGATCTGGCCAACAAGTAAGTGAACAACGCGAAAGTATGAGCCAGATGATTGCAAATACCAGAACTAACCCAGGCATAACCAGCGTTATCCTCTAAAATACTAATCGGAACCAGCTTTTGTTGACAGTGTGGTACCACATTACTACGTGATCCAAGCCAGAAAAAGCCCAGGATCTGGCCAACAAGTATGCGAACAATGCGAAGGTACGAGCCAGATGAGGGCATATCCCAGACCTAACCGAGACATAACCGGCGTTATCATCTAAAATATTAATCGCAACCAGGTTTAGTTGACTGTTTCGGTGTGGTACCGCACTACTACGTGTTCCAAACCAGAAAAAGGCCAGGATCTGGCCAGCAAGTATGCGAAAAATGCGAAAGTACGAGCCAGATGAGGGCAAATCCCAGACCTAACCCAGACATAACATGCGTTATCCTCTAAAATATTAATCGCAACCAGGTTTAATTGATTGTTTCGGTGTGGTACCGCATTACTACGTGATCCAAACCAGAAAATGGCCAGGATCCGGCCAACAAGTATGCGAAAAATGCGAAAGTTCGAGCCAGATGAGGGCAAATACCAGACGCAACCCAGACATAACCGGCGTTATCCTCCAAAATATTAATCGCAACCTGGTATAATTGACTGTTTCAGTGTGGTACCACATTACTACGTTGTCAGAGCCAGAAAAAGGCCAGGATCTGGCCAACAAGTATGCGAAAACTGCGAAAGAACCAGCTTTTATTGACTGTTTCAGTGTGGTACCACATTACTACGTTATCCAAACCAAAAAAAACCCAGGATCTGCCCAACACGTATGCGAAAAACGCGTAAGTATGAGCCAGATGATGGCAAATACCAGAACTAACCCAGACATAAGCAGCGTTATCCTCAAAAATATTAATCGCAACCAGGTTTAATTGACTGTTTGAGTGTGGTACCACATTACTACGTGATCCAAACCATAAAAAGGCCAGGATCTGGCCAACTAGTATGCGAAAGACGCGAAAGTATGAGACAGATGAGGGCAAATGCCAGAACTAACCCAGACATAATCGGCGTTTTCCTCTAAAATATTAATCGCAACCAGGATTAGTTGACTGTTTCGGTGTGGTACCGCATTAGTACGCGATCCAAACCAGAAAAAGCCCTGGATCTGGCCAAGAAGTATACGAACAATGCGAAGGTACGAGCCAGATGAGGGCATATCCCAGACCTAACCGAGACATAACCGACGTTATCCTCTAAAATATTAATCGCAACCAGGTTTAATTGACTGTTTCGGTGTGGTACCGCATTACTACGTGATCCAAACCAGAAAATGGCTAGGATCCGGCCAACAAGTATGCGAAAAATGCGAAAGTACGAGCCAGATGAGGGCAAATACCAGACGTAACCCAGGCATAACCGGCGTTATCCTCTAAAATATTAATCGCAACCTGGTTTAATTGACTGTTTCAGTGTGGTACCACATTACTACGTTGTCAAAGACAGAAAAAGGCCAGGATCTGGCCAACAAGTATGCGAAAAATGCGAAAGAACCAGCTTTTATTGACTGTTTCAGTGTGGTACCACATTACTACGTTATCCAAACCAGAAAAAGCCCAGGATCTGGCCAACAAGTATGCGAACAATGCGAAGGTACGAGCCAGATGAGGGCATATCCCAGACCTAACCGAGACATAACCGGCGTTATCCTCTAAAATATTAATCGCAACCAGCTTTAATTGACTGTTTCGGTGTGGTACCGCATTACTACGTGATCCAAACCAGAAAATGGCTAGGATCCGGCCAACAAGTATGCGAAAAATGCGAAAGTACGAGCCAGATGAGGGCAAATACCAGACGTAACCCAGGCATAACCGGCGTTATCCTCTAAAATATTAATCGCAACCTGGTTTAATTGACTGTTTCAGTGTGGTACCACATTACTACGTTGTCAAAGACAGAAAAAGGCCAGGATCTGGCCAACAAGTATGCGAAAAATGCGAAAGAACCAGCTTTTATTGACTGTTTCAGTGTGGTACCACATTACTACGTTATCCAAACCAGAAAAAGCCCAGGATCTGGCCAACAAGTATGCGAACAATGCGAAGGTACGAGCCAGATGAGGGCATATCCCAGACCTAACCGAGACATAACCGGCGTTATCCTCTAAAATATTAATCGCAACCAGGTTTATTTGACTGTTTCGGTGTGGTACCGCACTACTTTGTGTTCCAAACCAGAAAAAGGGCAGGATCTGGGCAACAATTATGCGAAAAGTGCGATAGTACGAGCCAGATGAGGGCAAATTACAGACCTAACCTAGACATAACCGGCGTTATCCTCTAAAATATTAATCGGAACCAGGTTTAATTGACTGTTTCAGTGTGGTACCACATTACTACGTGGTCCAAGCCAGAAAAAGGCCAGGATCTGGCCAGCAAGTATGGGAAAAATGCGAAAGTACGAGCCAGATGAGGGCAAATCCCAGACCTAACCCAGACATAACATGCGTTATCCTCTAAAATATTAATCGCAACCAGGTTTAATTGACTGTTTCGGTGTGGTACCACATTACTACGTGATCCAAACCAGAAAAAGGCCAGGACCAGGCCAACAAGTATGCCAAAAATGCGAAAGTACGAGCTAGATGATTGCTAGTACCAGAACTAACCCAAACGTAACCAGCGTTATCCTCCAAACTATTAATCGGAAGCAGCTCATATTGACTGTTTCAGTGTGGTACCACATTACTACATGATCCAAACCAGAAAAAACCCAGGATCTGGCCAACAAGTATGCGAAAAATGCGAAAGAGCCAGCTTTTATTGACTGTTTCAGTGTGGTACCACATTACTACGTTATCCAAACCAGAAAAAGCCCAGGATCTGGCCAACAAGTATGCGAACAATGCGAAGGTACGAGCCAGATGAGGGCATATCCCAGACCTAACCGAGACATAACCGGCGTTATCCTCTAAAATATTAATCGCAACCAGGTTTATTTGACTGTTTCGGTGTGGTACCGCACTACTACGTGTTCCAAACCAGAAAAAGGGCAGGATCTGGGCAACAATTATGCGAAAAGTGCGATAGTACGAGCCAGATGAGGGCAAATACCAGACCTAACCTAGACATAACCGGCGTTATCCTCTAAAATATTAATCGCAACCAGGTTTAGTTTGCTGTTTCGGTGTTGTACCGCACTACTACGTGTTCCAAGCCAGAAAACGGCCAGGATCTGGCCAGCAAGTATGCGAAAAATGCGAAAGTACGAGCCAGATGAGGGCAAATATTAGAACTAACCCAGACATAACCTGCGTTATCCTCTAAAATACAAATCGCAACCAGCTTTAATTGACTGTTTCGATGTGGTACCGCATTACTACGTGATCCAAACCAGAAAAGGGACAGGACCTGGCCAACAAGTATGCGAAAAATGCGAAAGGACAAGCCAGATGAGGGCAAATACCAGACCTAACCTATACATAACCGGCGTTATCCTCTAAAATTTTTATCGCAACCAGGATTATTTGACTGTTTCGGTGTGGTACCGCGTTACTACGTGATTCAAGCCAGAAAAGACCCAGGATCTGCCAAACAAGTATGCGAAAAGCGCGAAAGTATGAGCCAGATGATAGCAAATACCAGAACTAACCCAGACATAACCAGCGTTATCCTCTAAAATACTAATCGGAACCAGCTTTTATTGACAGTGTGGTACCACATTACTATGTGATCCAAGCCAGAAAAAGCCCAGGATCTGCCAACAAGTATGCGAAAAACCCGAAAGTACGAGCCAGATGAGGGCAAATTCCAGACCTAACCTAGACGTAACCAGCGTTATCCTCTAAAATACTTATCGGAACCAGATTCTATTGACTGTTCCGGTGTGGAAACACATTACTACGGGATCCAAACCAGAAAAATCCCAGGATCTGGCCAACAACTATGCGAAAAACGCGAAAGTACGAGCCAGATGAGGGCATATACCAGACCTAACCCAGACATAACCGGCGATATCCTCTAAAATATTTATCGCGAACATGCTTAATTGACTGCTTCAGTGTGGTACCACATTACTACGTGATCCAAACCAAAAAATACCTGGATCTGGCCAACAAGTGTGCGTAATACGCGAAAGTATGAGCCAGATGATTGCAAATACCAGAACTAACACAGACATAACCAGCGTTATCCTCTAAAATATTAATCGGAACCAGCCTTAATTGACTGTGTCAGTGTGGTACCACAATGGTACGGGATCCAAACCAGAAAAAACTCAGGATCTGGACAACAAGTATGCGAAAAATGCGAAAGAACCAGCTTTTATTGACTGTTTCAGTGTAGTACCACATTACTACGTTATCCAAACCAGAAAAAACCCAGGATCTGCCCAACAAGTATGCGATAAACGCGTAAGTATGAGCCAGATGATGGCAAATACCAGAACTAACCCAAACATAACCAGCGATATCCTCTAAAATATTATTCGCAACCGGGTTTAATTGACTGTTTCGGTGTGGTACCGCATTAGTACGCGATCCAAACCAGAAAAAGCCCTGGATCTGGCCAACAAGTATGCGAAACATGCGAAAGTATGAGACAGATGACGGCAAATACTAGAACTAACCAAGACTTAACCGGCGTGATCCTGTAAAATATTAATCGCAACCAGGTTTAATTGACTGTTTCGGTGTGGAACCACATTACGACGGTATCCAAACCACAAAAAACCCAGGATCTGCCCGGCAAGTAAGCGAAAAATGCGAAAGTATGAGCCGGATGGTTGGAAATACCAGAACTAACCCAGCCATAACCGGCGTTATCCTCGAAAATATTAATCGCAACCAGGTTTAATTGACTGTTTCGGTGTGGTACCGCATTACTACGTGATCCAAACCAGAAAAAGCCCAGGATCTGGCCAACAAGTAAGCGAAAATTGCGAAAGTACGAGCCAGATGTGGACAAATCCCAGAACTACCCGAGACATAACCGGCGTTGTCCACTAAAATATTAATCGGACCCTGGTTTAATTGACTGTTTCAGTGTCGTACCACTTTACTACGTGGTCCAAGCCAGAAGAAGGCCAGGATCCGGCCAAAAAGTATGCGAAAAATGCGAAAGTACGAGCCAGATGAGGGCAAATATTAGAACTAACCCAGACGTAACCGGCGTTATCCTATAAAATACTAATCGGAACCAGCTTTTATTGACAGTGTGGTACCACATTATTACGTGATCCAAGCCAGAAAAAGCCCAGGATCTGGCCAACAAGTAAGCGAAAATTGCGAAAGTACGAGCCTGATGTGGACAAATCCCAGAACTACCCGAGACATAACCGGCGTTGTCCACTAAAATATTAATCGGACCCTGGTTTAATTGACTGTTTCAGTGTCGTACCACTTTACTACGTGGTCCAAGCCAGAAGAAGGCCAGGATCCGGCCAAAAAGTATGCGAGAAATGCGAAAGTACGAGCCAGAAGATTGCAAATCCCAGACCTAACCCAGACGTAACCAGCGTTATCCTCTAAAATATTATTCGCAACCTGATTTAATTGACTGTTTCGGTGTGGTACCACATTACTACGTGGTCCAAGCCAGAAAAAGGCCAGGATCTGCCCAACAAGTAAGCGAAAAATGCGAAAGTACGAGCCAGATGTGGACAAATCCCAGAACTACCCGAGACATAACCGGCGTTATCCTCTAAAATATTAATCGGAACCAGGCTTAATTGACTGTTTCAGTGTGGTACCACATTACTACGTGGTCCAAGCCAGAAAAAGGCCAGGATCTGGCCAGCAAGTATGCGAAAAGCGCGAAAGTATGAGCCAGATGATAGCAAATACCAGAACTAACCCAGACGTAACCAGCGATATCCTCTAAAATACTTATCGGAACCAGCTTCTATTGACTGTTTCAGTGTGGTATCGCATTGCTACGGGATCCAAACCAGAAAAAACTCACTATCTGCCAACAAGTATGCGAAAAACCCGAAAGTACGTGCCAGATGAGGGCAAATTCCAGACCTAACCCAGACGTAACCAGCGTTATCCTCTAAAATACTTATCGGAACCAGATTCTATTGACTGTTTCAGTGTGGTACCGCATTGGTACGGGATCCGAACCAGAAAAAACTCACGATCTGCCAACAAGTATGCGAAAAACCCGAAAGTACGAGCCAGATGAGGGCAAATTCCAGACCTAACTCAGACATAACCGGCGTTATCCTCTAAAATATTAATCGCAACCAGGTTTAATTGACTGTTCCGGTGTGGAAACACATTACTACGGGATCCAAACCAGAAAAATCCCAGGATCTGGCCAACAACAATGCGAAAAACGCGAATGTACGAGCCAGATGAGGGCATATACCAGACCAAACCCAGACATAACCGGCGATATCCTCTAAAATATTTATCGCGAACATGTTTAATTGACTGCTTCAGTGTGGTACCACATTACTACGTGATCCAAACCAAAAAATACCTGGATCTGGCCAACAAGTGTGCGTAATACGCGAAAGTATGAGCCAGATGATTGCAAATACCAGAACTAACACAGACATAACCAGCGTTATCCTCTAAAATATTAATCGGAACCAGCCTTAATTGACTGTGTCAGTGTGGTACCACAATGGTACGGGATCCAAACCAGAAAAAACTCAGGATCTGGACAACAAGTATGCGAGAAACGCAGAAGTACGAGCCAGATGAGGGCAAATCCCAGACCTAACCCAGACATAACCGGCGTTATCCACTAAAATATTAATCGCATCCAGGTTTAATTGACTGTTTCGGTGTGGTACCGCATTACTACGTGATCCAAACCAGAAAAGGGCCTGGATCTGGCCAACAAGTATGCGAATTATGCGAGAGTACGAGCCAGATGAGGGCAAATACCAGACCTAACCAAGACGTAACCGGCGTTATCCTCTAAAATTTTAATCACAACCAGGTTTAGATGACTGTTTCGGTGTGGTACCGCATTAATACGTGATCCAAACCAGAAATATCCCAGGATGTGGCCAACAAGTATGCAAAAAATGCGAAAGTATGTGCCTGATGATTGCAAATACCAGTCCTAACCCAAACGTAACCTGCGTTATCCTCCAAACTATTAATCGGAACCAGCTTTTATTGACTGTTTCAGTGTGGTACCACATTACTACATTATTCAAACCAGAAAAAAACCCAGAATCTGCCCAACAAGTATGCGAAAAATGCGAAAGTACGAGCCAGATGAGGGCAAATACCAGACGTAACCCAGACATAACCGGCGTTATCCTCTAAAATATTAATCGCAGCCTGGTTTAATTGACTGTTTCAGTGTGGTACCACATTACTACGTTGTCATAGCCAGAAAAAGGCCAGGATCTGGCCAACAAGTATGCGAAAAATGCGAAAGAACCAGCTCTTATTGACTGTTTCAGAGTAGTACCACATTACTACGTTATCCAAACCAGAAAAAACCCAGGATCTGGCCAACAAGTATGCGAACAATGCGAAGGTACGAGCCAGATGATGGCAAATACCAGACCTAACCGAGACATAACCGGCGTTATCCTCTAAAATATTAATCGCAACCAGGTTTATTTGACTGTTTCGGTGTGGTACCGCACTACTTTGTGTTCCAAACCAGAAAAAGGGCAGGATCTGGGCAACAATTATGCGAAAAGTGCGATAGTACGAGCCAGATGAGGGCAAATTACAGACCTAACCTAGACATAACCGGCGTTATCCTCTAAAATATTAATCGGAACCAGGTTTAATTGACTGTTTCAGTGTGGTACCACATTACTACGTGGTCCAAGCCAGAAAAAGGCCAGGATCTGGCCAGCAAGTATGGGAAAAATGCGAAAGTACGAGCCAGATGAGGGCAAATCCCAGACCTAACCCAGACATAACATGCGTTATCCTCTAAAATATTAATCGCAACCAGGTTTAATTGACTGTTTCGGTGTGGTACCACATTACTACGTGATCCAAACCAGAAAAAGGCCAGGACCAGGCCAACAAGTATGCCAAAAATGCGAAAGTACGAGCTAGATGATTGCTAGTACCAGAACTAACCCAAACGTAACCAGCGTTATCCTCCAAACTATTAATCGGAAGCAGCTCATATTGACTGTTTCAGTGTGGTACCACATTACTACATGATCCAAACCAGAAAAAACCCAGGATCTGGCCAACAAGTATGCGAAAAATGCGAAAGAGCCAGCTTTTATTGACTGTTTCAGTGTGGTACCACATTACTACGTTATCCAAACCAGAAAAAGCCCAGGATCTGGCCAACAAGTATGCGAACAATGCGAAGGTACGAGCCAGATGAGGGCATATCCCAGACCTAACCGAGACATAACCGGCGTTATCCTCTAAAATATTAATCGCAACCAGGTTTATTTGACTGTTTCGGTGTGGTACCGCACTACTACGTGTTCCAAACCAGAAAAAGGGCAGGATCTGGGCAACAATTATGCGAAAAGTGCGATAGTACGAGCCAGATGAGGGCAAATACCAGACCTAACCTAGACATAACCGGCGTTATCCTCTAAAATATTAATCGCAACCAGGTTTAGTTTGCTGTTTCGGTGTTGTACCGCACTACTACGTGTTCCAAGCCAGAAAACGGCCAGGATCTGGCCAGCAAGTATGCGAAAAATGCGAAAGTACGAGCCAGATGAGGGCAAATATTAGAACTAACCCAGACATAACCTGCGTTATCCTCTAAAATACAAATCGCAACCAGCTTTAATTGACTGTTTCGATGTGGTACCGCATTACTACGTGATCCAAACCAGAAAAGGGACAGGACCTGGCCAACAAGTATGCGAAAAATGCGAAAGGACAAGCCAGATGAGGGCAAATACCAGACCTAACCTATACATAACCGGCGTTATCCTCTAAAATTTTTATCGCAACCAGGATTATTTGACTGTTTCGGTGTGGTACCGCGTTACTACGTGATTCAAGCCAGAAAAGACCCAGGATCTGCCAAACAAGTATGCGAAAAGCGCGAAAGTATGAGCCAGATGATAGCAAATACCAGAACTAACCCAGACATAACCAGCGTTATCCTCTAAAATACTAATCGGAACCAGCTTTTATTGACAGTGTGGTACCACATTACTATGTGATCCAAGCCAGAAAAAGCCCAGGATCTGCCAACAAGTATGCGAAAAACCCGAAAGTACGAGCCAGATGAGGGCAAATTCCAGACCTAACCTAGACGTAACCAGCGTTATCCTCTAAAATACTTATCGGAACCAGATTCTATTGACTGTTCCGGTGTGGAAACACATTACTACGGGATCCAAACCAGAAAAATCCCAGGATCTGGCCAACAACTATGCGAAAAACGCGAAAGTACGAGCCAGATGAGGGCATATACCAGACCTAACCCAGACATAACCGGCGATATCCTCTAAAATATTTATCGCGAACATGCTTAATTGACTGCTTCAGTGTGGTACCACATTACTACGTGATCCAAACCAAAAAATACCTGGATCTGGCCAACAAGTGTGCGTAATACGCGAAAGTATGAGCCAGATGATTGCAAATACCAGAACTAACACAGACATAACCAGCGTTATCCTCTAAAATATTAATCGGAACCAGCCTTAATTGACTGTGTCAGTGTGGTACCACAATGGTACGGGATCCAAACCAGAAAAAACTCAGGATCTGGACAACAAGTATGCGAAAAATGCGAAAGAACCAGCTTTTATTGACTGTTTCAGTGTAGTACCACATTACTACGTTATCCAAACCAGAAAAAACCCAGGATCTGCCCAACAAGTATGCGATAAACGCGTAAGTATGAGCCAGATGATGGCAAATACCAGAACTAACCCAAACATAACCAGCGATATCCTCTAAAATATTATTCGCAACCGGGTTTAATTGACTGTTTCGGTGTGGTACCGCATTAGTACGCGATCCAAACCAGAAAAAGCCCTGGATCTGGCCAACAAGTATGCGAAACATGCGAAAGTATGAGACAGATGACGGCAAATACTAGAACTAACCAAGACTTAACCGGCGTGATCCTGTAAAATATTAATCGCAACCAGGTTTAATTGACTGTTTCGGTGTGGAACCACATTACGACGGTATCCAAACCACAAAAAACCCAGGATCTGCCCGGCAAGTAAGCGAAAAATGCGAAAGTATGAGCCGGATGGTTGGAAATACCAGAACTAACCCAGCCATAACCGGCGTTATCCTCGAAAATATTAATCGCAACCAGGTTTAATTGACTGTTTCGGTGTGGTACCGCATTACTACGTGATCCAAACCAGAAAAAGCCCAGGATCTGGCCAACAAGTAAGCGAAAATTGCGAAAGTACGAGCCAGATGTGGACAAATCCCAGAACTACCCGAGACATAACCGGCGTTGTCCACTAAAATATTAATCGGACCCTGGTTTAATTGACTGTTTCAGTGTCGTACCACTTTACTACGTGGTCCAAGCCAGAAGAAGGCCAGGATCCGGCCAAAAAGTATGCGAAAAATGCGAAAGTACGAGCCAGATGAGGGCAAATATTAGAACTAACCCAGACGTAACCGGCGTTATCCTATAAAATACTAATCGGAACCAGCTTTTATTGACAGTGTGGTACCACATTATTACGTGATCCAAGCCAGAAAAAGCCCAGGATCTGGCCAACAAGTAAGCGAAAATTGCGAAAGTACGAGCCTGATGTGGACAAATCCCAGAACTACCCGAGACATAACCGGCGTTGTCCACTAAAATATTAATCGGACCCTGGTTTAATTGACTGTTTCAGTGTCGTACCACTTTACTACGTGGTCCAAGCCAGAAGAAGGCCAGGATCCGGCCAAAAAGTATGCGAGAAATGCGAAAGTACGAGCCAGAAGATTGCAAATCCCAGACCTAACCCAGACGTAACCAGCGTTATCCTCTAAAATATTATTCGCAACCTGATTTAATTGACTGTTTCGGTTTGGTACCACATTACTGCCATGTCAAAGCCAGAAAAAGGCCAGGATCTGGCCAACAAGTATGCGAAAAACGCGAAAGTATGAGCCAGAAGATTGCAAATACCGGAACTAACCCAGACATAATCAGCGTTATCCTCTAAAATATTATTCGCAACCAGGGTTAATTGACTGTTTCGGTGTGGTACCACATTACTACGTGGTCCAAGCCAGAAAAAGGCCAGGATCTGCCCAACAAGTAAGCGAAAAATGCGAAAGTACGAGCCAGATGTGGACAAATCCCAGAACTACCCGAGACATAACCGGCGTTATCCTCTAAAATATTAATCGGAACCAGGCTTAATTGACTGTTTCAGTGTGGTACCACATTACTACGTGGTCCAAGCCAGAAAAAGGCCAGGATCTGGCCAGCAAGTATGCGAAAAGCGCGAAAGTATGAGCCAGATGATAGCAAATACCAGAACTAACCCAGACGTAACCAGCGATATCCTCTAAAATACTTATCGGAACCAGCTTCTATTGACTGTTTCAGTGTGGTATCGCATTGCTACGGGATCCAAACCAGAAAAAACTCACTATCTGCCAACAAGTATGCGAAAAACCCGAAAGTACGTGCCAGATGAGGGCAAATTCCAGACCTAACCCAGACGTAACCAGCGTTATCCTCTAAAATACTTATCGGAACCAGATTCTATTGACTGTTTCAGTGTGGTACCGCATTGGTACGGGATCCGAACCAGAAAAAACTCACGATCTGCCAACAAGTATGCGAAAAACCCGAAAGTACGAGCCAGATGAGGGCAAATTCCAGACCTAACTCAGACATAACCGGCGTTATCCTCTAAAATATTAATCGCAACCAGGTTTAATTGACTGTTCCGGTGTGGAAACACATTACTACGGGATCCAAACCAGAAAAATCCCAGGATCTGGCCAACAACAATGCGAAAAACGCGAATGTACGAGCCAGATGAGGGCATATACCAGACCAAACCCAGACATAACCGGCGATATCCTCTAAAATATTTATCGCGAACATGTTTAATTGACTGCTTCAGTGTGGTACCACATTACTACGTGATCCAAACCAAAAAATACCTGGATCTGGCCAACAAGTGTGCGTAATACGCGAAAGTATGAGCCAGATGATTGCAAATACCAGAACTAACACAGACATAACCAGCGTTATCCTCTAAAATATTAATCGGAACCAGCCTTAATTGACTGTGTCAGTGTGGTACCACAATGGTACGGGATCCAAACCAGAAAAAACTCAGGATCTGGACAACAAGTATGCGAGAAACGCAGAAGTACGAGCCAGATGAGGGCAAATCCCAGACCTAACCCAGACATAACCGGCGTTATCCACTAAAATATTAATCGCATCCAGGTTTAATTGACTGTTTCGGTGTGGTACCGCATTACTACGTGATCCAAACCAGAAAAGGGCCTGGATCTGGCCAACAAGTATGCGAATTATGCGAGAGTACGAGCCAGATGAGGGCAAATACCAGACCTAACCAAGACGTAACCGGCGTTATCCTCTAAAATTTTAATCACAACCAGGTTTAGATGACTGTTTCGGTGTGGTACCGCATTAATACGTGATCCAAACCAGAAATATCCCAGGATGTGGCCAACAAGTATGCAAAAAATGCGAAAGTATGTGCCTGATGATTGCAAATACCAGTCCTAACCCAAACGTAACCTGCGTTATCCTCCAAACTATTAATCGGAACCAGCTTTTATTGACTGTTTCAGTGTGGTACCACATTACTACATTATTCAAACCAGAAAAAAACCCAGAATCTGCCCAACAAGTATGCGAAAAATGCGAAAGTACGAGCCAGATGAGGGCAAATACCAGACGTAACCCAGACATAACCGGCGTTATCCTCTAAAATATTAATCGCAGCCTGGTTTAATTGACTGTTTCAGTGTGGTACCACATTACTACGTTGTCATAGCCAGAAAAAGGCCAGGATCTGGCCAACAAGTATGCGAAAAATGCGAAAGAACCAGCTCTTATTGACTGTTTCAGAGTAGTACCACATTACTACGTTATCCAAACCAGAAAAAACCCAGGATCTGCCCAACAAGTATGCGAAAAACGCGTAAGTATGAGCCAGATGATGGCAAATACCAGAACTAACCCAGACATAACCGGCGTTATCCTCGAAAATATTAATCGCAACCAGGTTTAATTGACTGTTTCGGTGTGCTACCGCATTACTACGCGATCCAAACCAGAAAAAGCCCTGGATCTGGCCTACAAGTATGCGAAACATGCGAAAGTATGAGACAGATGACGGCAAATACTAGAACTAACCAAGACTTAACCGGCGTTATCCTGTAAAATATTAATCGCAACCAGGTTTAATTGACTGTTTCAGTGTGGAACCACATTACGACGGTATCCAAACCACAAAAAACCCAGGATATGCCCGGCAAGTAAGCGAAAAATGCGAAAGTATGAGCCGGATGGTTGGAAATACCAGAACTAACCCAGACGTAACCGGCGTTATCCTCAAAAATATTAATCGCAACCAGGTTTAATTGACTGTTTCGGTGTGGTACCGCATTACTACGTGATCCAAACCAGAAAATGGCCAGGATCTGGCCAAAAAGTATGCGAGAAATGCGAAAGTACGAGCCAGATGATTGCAAATCCCAGACCTAACCCAGACGTAACCAGCGTTATCCTCTAAAATATTATTCGCAACCTGATTTAATTGACTGCTTCGGTTTGGTACCACATTACTGCCATGTCAAAGCCGGAAAAAGGCCAGGATCTGGCCAACAAGTAAGCGAAAAATGCGAAAGTACGAGCCAGATGTGGACAAATCCCAGAACTACCCGAGACATAACCGGCGTTATCCTCTAAAATATTAATCGGGACCAGGTTTAATTGACTGTTTCAGTGTGGTACCACATTACTACGTGGTCCAAGCCAGAAAAAGGCCAGGATCTGGCCAGCAAGTATGCGAAAAGCACGAAAGTATGAGCCAGATGATAGCAAATACCAGAACTAACCCAGACGTAACCAGCGATATCCTCTAAAATACTTATTGGAACCAGCTTCTATTGACTGTTTCAGTGTGCTATCGCATTGCTACGGGATCCAAACCAGAAAAAACTCACGATCTGCCAACAAGTATGCGAAAAACCCGAAAGTACGAGCCAGATGAGGGCAAATTCCAGACCTAACCCAGACATAACCGGCGCTATCCACTAAAATATTAATCGCAACCAGGTTTAATTGACTGTTTCGGTCAGGTACCGCATTACTACGTGATCAAAACCAGAAAAAGGCCTGGATCTGGCCAACATGTATGCGAATGATGCGAAAGTACGAGCCAGATCAGGGCAAATACCAGACCTAACCAAGACGTAACCGGCGTTACCCTCTAAAATTTTAATCACAACCAGGTTTAGATGACTGTTTCGGTGTGGTACCGCATTAATACGTGATCCAAACCAGAAATATCCCAGGATGTGGCCAACAAGTATGCAAAAAATGCGAAAGTATGTGCCTGATGATTGCAAATACCAGTTCTGCACCCTCCCAAGGGGGGGTGGCGTGGAGTGAGGTGGTGGGGCGGAAGGCGAAGCGGGCGGCGAGGAAGGCCTCGCAACCGCAGCCTCCGCCTCCGCCGCCGGCGGCCAAGGTAAAGGCCGCGAAGGTCGGGAAGGCACGACCAGGTCGTCCCCCAAAAACGGCAGCGGTGACGCTGACCGTTGCGCAGGGGGGCGACCTGACCCTCGCGGAGGCGATGCGGCTCGCCAGGGAGAATATCTCCCTGGAAGAGCTGGGCATCGCCTCCGTGAGGGCGAAGAGGGCCGTGACCGGGGGTCTCTTGCTGGAGATCCCCGGTGCAGAAGGCGGCGCGAAGGCGGATCGTCTCGCCCAGAGGCTCCGGGAGCAGCTGGGCGAGCGAGGTGTCCGGGTCGCCCGGCCCACGAAGCGCACGGAGATGCGCGTTTGTGGGCTGGACGACTCGGTCAGCGCACAGGATGTGTCCCGTGCCCTTGCGAGGGCGGGGGACTGTCCTGTGGAGGACCTGCGGATCGGAGAGATCCGCAGGTCGCCCTCCGGCCTCGGGTCGGTGTGGGCCCGGTGCCCCCTCTCCGCCGCCCGTAAGGTGGCGGAATCCGGGAGGGTGTTGGTGGGGTGGGTTTCGGCGCGAGTGGAAATCCTCGCGCCGCGCCCGCTCCAGTGTCACCGCTGCCTCGAATTGGGGCACGTGAGGCAGTGGTGCACCTCGCCGGTGGACCGCAGCGGTCAGTGTTACCGCTGCGGTGCCAAAGAGCACCGTGCGAGCCAGTGCTCGGCGGCCCCCCACTGCCCGCTGTGTGCGGACATGGGGAGGCCAGCTGATCACAGGGTGGGGAGCAAGAAGTGCTCCCCCCCCTCCCGGAAGGAGAGGAAGAGGCGGGCTGCACCGGCTCCGGTGCCGAGGGCGGTGGCATCGTCCTCCATGGAGGTGGACGGTGCTACGGGGACGGACGGCCGGGAGGAGGCTGGCGCGGCCATTAATTAATGCCGCCCCGCCTCCTCCTCCAGGCCAACCTCAACCACTGCCGCGCGGCACAGGACTTGATGTCCCAAGTCCTCGCGGAGTGGGGGGTTGGCCTGGCGGTCGCCGCCGAGCCGTACCGCGTCCCTGATCACCCTCATTGGGTGGGCGACGCGGACGGCTTGGTGGCGACGGTATGGGGAGGGGGCGACGGGTCCCCACCGTTCTCCTTGTTGGAGCGCGGTCGGGGATTCGTCGCCGTGGACTGGGGGGGAGTCGCTGTGGTGGGGTGCTACATTTCGCCCCGTAGCGGTCACGCTGCGTTCGAGCTGTACTTGGCCGAGGTCGCGGCATGCGTGCAGCGCTACGCGGCCCGGCCGGTGCTGGTCCTGGGGGATTTTAATGCCAAGTCGGTGGCTTGGGGATCCCCCAGGACCTCCGTTCGCGGCGGGATCCTGGGCGATTGGGCGGCGGGGCTCGACCTCCGGGTATTGAACCGGGGGTCGGAGCACACATGCGTGCGGCGATATGGGGGGTCCATCGTGGATGTTGGATTCGCGACCCCCAACGCCGTGCGCATGGTGTCGGGTTGGCACGTGGTCGCGGGGGCAGAGACACTCTCCGATCACCGGTACATCCGGATGGAGGTCTCTGCCGCCGCGAGTGCATCCCGACACGGCCGCCTGCGTGGCACCCCACCACGCCGCTGGGCGCTTCGGCGCCTGGACAAGGACGCCCTGATGGCAGCTGCCCTCGCTGCAACTTGGCCGCAGGGAGCGGCCGAGTTGCCGAGCATAGAGGAGGAGGTCGCCCGGCTCGGAGCATTGGTCGCGGGTATTTGCGACGCGGCGATGCCTCGGGTCGGGCGGGCTTCTCCTCGCCGGGCGGTGTACTGGTGGTCGGACGCGATCGCGGAGTTGCGAGTCGCGACTGTCCGCGCCCGACGCCAGTACACCCGCGCGCGCCGTCGTCAACGTACAGGCGACGACGTGGCGCGAGCGAGGGCAGCTGATGACCTGTATGGAGCATACCGCGTGGCGCGGGTTGCTCTGCAGGTCGCCATCAAACGGGCCAAGACCCAGGCATGGAAGGAGCTCCTCCAGACCCTTGATGACGATCCATGGGGGCGCCCATATAAGGTGGTGCTGAATAAGCTCCGCCCGTGGGCGCCCCCCGTCACCGAGGGTCTTGACCCCCGGCTGCTGGAGGACGTGGTCAATACACTCTTCCCAATTGGGGAGAGGGGACCGCGTCCTCCGGCGGCGGCGGCTGTCCCAGTGGAGTGGACGGCCGAGCTGGGGGTCACGCAGGAGGAGCTGGCAGCGGCCATCAGACGGCTCGGGGTTCGTAACACGGCCCCGGGTCCGGATGGTGTGCCCGGCCGGGTTTGGGTCTTGACCCAGGGCGTCCTTGGGGCCGACCTCAGGCGGTTGTTCGACCGCTGCCTGAGGGACGGGCGATTCCCCCCCAGTTGGAAGGTGGCGAGGATGGTCCTCCTCCGGAAGGAGGGTCGGCCCGCGGAGTCTCCCTCCGCATACCGGCCCATTTGTCTCCTCGACGAGGTGGGCAAGCTCTTCGAGCGGGTGATTGCTGCCCGCCTCGTCGAGCACCTGTCGCGGGGTGATCCCGGTCTGGCCGACTGCCAGTTCGGTTTCCGGGGGGGCCGATCGACTATCGACGCGATAGGTCGTGTGAGGGCCCTCTCGGAGGCGGCCGTCTCCCGGGGAGGGGTGGCATTGGCAATATCCTTGGATATTGCCAATGCCTTTAACACCCTCCCCTGGGAAGAGATAAGGAGGGGGCTCGAATATCATCGAGTCCCCCCTTGTCTCAGGGCGGTCGTCGGGGATTATCTCCGCGGCAGGTGGATCGAGTATCCGGGCCGGGATGGTGATATGCGGAGGGAGGTGTACTGCGGTGTTCCGCAGGGGTCGGTCCTCGGGCCACTCCTGTGGAACATCGCGTACGACTCGGTGTTGCGGGCCGGCCTCCCCGACGGCGTCAGCACGGTGTGTTATGCGGATGACACACTGGTGCTGGCCGTCGGGGCGCACTGGGGGAGGGCCATGCGTCGCGCGGAGGAGGGGTCGCAACGCGTCGTCGACCGGATCAGGGGGATGGGGATGACGGTGGCGGTCCATAAGACCGAGGTGATTGCGTTTCATTCACCTCGGCAGGATCCGCCACCCCCTCTGATTCGGGTGGGTGGGGCTGACATCGAGGTGAAGCCCCAGATCAGGTATCTGGGGCTGATCCTCGATAGCCACTGGCGTTTCGAGAAGCATTTCCGCTGCCTGGTCCCCCGGTTGGAAAGGATGGTTGCGGCTCTGGGCCGGATCCTGCCCAACCTGGGGGGCCCGGCGGGCCGAGTTCGTCGCCTCTATGTGGCAATGGTCCAGTCGGTGGCCCTATACGGGGCCCCCGTCTGGGCGGACGACCTGGCTGCCTCCCGGCGCAGCATGACTATGCTGCGTCGGGTGCAGAGGCGCATGGCGCTCAGGGTCGTCCGCGGGTATCGGACCATGTCACATGAGGCGGCGACGGTTCTAGCGGGGATGCCGCCCATGGACCTGCTCGCGCGGTCGCACGCGGTGATGTACCGGCACCGCGTCGACCGTCGCGCGGGGGTGGGGGCGGTCCCGGGCGGGCAGGAACCTGCTTGGGGCGATTTGAAGCGCCAGGCCCGGCAGTCCGTGTTGCTCGCGTGGCAGGAGCGGCTGGCTCTGCCAACCGCGGGGCACCGGACTGTCGGGGCGGTTCGGCCACTCCTGAAGGAGTGGCTGGACAGAGGCCATGGCAGCCTCACCTACCGGATGGCACAGGTATTTTCCGGGCATGGCAGCTTCGGAAGATACCTGTGCCGGATAGGGAAGGAGCCGACGGCGCGTTGCTGCCACTGCGACGCTGAGCAGGACACGGCGGATCAT
The DNA here is from genome assembly GCF_051014445.1 of Colletes latitarsis. Classification (NCBI taxonomy): domain Eukaryota; kingdom Metazoa; phylum Arthropoda; class Insecta; order Hymenoptera; family Colletidae; genus Colletes; species Colletes latitarsis. Next base: position 13,776,315 of record NC_135136.1, read on the forward strand.
ACCCTGGAGGTATGCCCCGCGTGGGAGGGGGAGCGCCGTGTCCTGGTCGGCGTCGTCGGGCGGGATGTCTCGCTGCCGGGCGTGGTGCGCGCCATGCTCGGCAGCGAGGAGAAGTGGAGGGCCGTGGCCTCCTTCTGCGAGAACGTAATGTTGCAGAAGGAGGCCGCGGGGAGGGAGCGCGAGCTTGAGCGGCGTGCTGAAGCTCGCGCTCGTGCGGTGGCCCGAGGTCGTCGCCCGGTCGCGAGGCGTCGCGGGCGGCCGCCTCGGCGTGGCGGATGACCTAGGCTGGGAGGGGGGTCCTGAGGGGACCCTCCTCCCGCCAGGCGGCGCCGGGTCGGACCGGTTGGGGGTAGGAGTGCCTCCCCCTACCGGTCCGACGCAAGGGGAGGCACCCTCGGCGGTCTGGTGCGGCCATGAACGCCCGGCCGCCGAGGGGTGGAAAGGGGGTCGCGGGCGGTTGCGAGTTGGGGCTCGCAGCCGCCACTAAACGCGGCCCCGGGACGGATAGCGGCGGGATGGAGTGGCCCCGTCCCGCCGCTATGAGGCAGTGTGTCTACTGGGGGGACCGATTGTCCCGCCGGGGGATGGGCGCGAAAGCGCGGGCACGGGGAGGATACCGGAAGAATGCTTCGAGCGATTCCCGGTATCCTCCCAAAGCGTGCCGAAGGGTCACCGTGGGGTTTTTAGTGGGTAGGTCCCGCGCCTGTCGTTGTACGGGCGCGGGGAATCCCACACACCCCTCCCACCTCTCCCCAAGGAGGTGGGAGGGAGTCTTTCGAAGATTTTCCCCACGACAAAAAAAAAAAAAAAAAAAAAAAAAAATACCAGTTCTAACCCAAACGTAACCTGCGTTATCCTCCAAACTATTAATCGGAACCAGCTTTTATTGACTGTTTCAGTGTGGTACCACATTACTACATTATCCAAACCAGAAAAAACCCAGAATCTGCCCAACAAGTATGCGAAAAATGCGAAAGTACGAGCCAGATGAGGGCAAATACCAGACGTAACCCAGACATAACCGGCGTTATCCTCTAAAATATAAATCGCAACCTGGTTTAATTGACTGTTTCAGTGTGGTACCACATTACTACGTTGTCATAGCCAGAAAAAGGCCAGGATCTGGCCAACAAGTATGCGAAAAATGCGAAAGAACCAGCTTTTATTGACTGTTTCAGTGTAGTACCACATTACTACGTTATCCAAACCAGAAAAAACCCAGGATATGCCCAACAAGTATGCGAAAAACGCGTAAGTATGAGCCAGATGATGGCAAATACCAGAACTAACCCAGACATAACCAGCGTTATCCTCTAAAATTTTATTCGCAACCAGGTTTAATTGACTGTTTCGGTGTGGTACCGCATTAGTACGCGATCCAAACCAGAGAAAGCCCTGGATCTGGCCAACAAGTATGCGAAACATGCGAAAGTATGAGACAGATGACGGCAAATACTAGAACTAACCAAGACTTAACCGGCGTTATCCTGTAAAATATTAATCGCAACCAGGTTTAATTGACTGTTTCGGTGTGGAACCACATTACGACGGTATCCAAACCACAAAAAACCCAGGATCTGCCCGGCAAGTAAGCGAAAAATGCGAAAGTATGAGCCGGATGGTTGGAAATACCAGAACTAACCCAGACGTAACCGGCGTTATCCTCAAAAATATTAATCGCAACCAGGTTTAATTGACTGTTTCGGTGTGGTACCGCATTACTACGTGATCCAAACCAGAAAATGGCCAGGATCCGGCCAACAAGTATGCGAAAAATGCGAAAGTACGAGCCAGATGAGGGCAAATATTAGAACTAACCCAGACATAACCGGCGTTATCCTATAAAATACTAATCGGAACCAGCTTTTATTGACAGTGTGGTACCACATTACTACGTGATCCAAGCCAGAAAAAGCCCAGGATCTGGCCAACAAGTAAGCGAAAAATGCGAAAGTACGAGCCAGATGTGGACAAATCCCAGAACTACCCGAGACATAACCGGCGTTGTCCACTAAAATATTAATCGGACCCTGGTTTAATTAACTGTTTCAGTGTGGTACCACTTTACTACGTGGTCCAAGCCAGAAGAAGGCCAGGATCCGGCCAACAAGTATGCGAAAAATGCGAAAGTACAAGCCAGATGAGGGCAAATACCAGACCTAACCGAGACATTACCGGCGTTATCCTCTAAAATATTAATCGCAACCAGGTTTAATTGACTGTTTCGGTGTGGTACCACATTACTACGTGGTCCAAGCCAGAAAAAGGCCAGGATCTGGCCAAAAAGTATGCGAGAAATGCGAAAGTACGAGCCAGATGATTGCAAATCCCAGACCTAACCCAGACGTAACCAGCGTTATCCTCTAAAATATTATTCGCAACCTGATTTAATTGACTGTTTCGGTTTGGTACCACATTACTGCCATGTCAAAGCCAGAAAAAGGCCAGGATCTGGCCAACAAGTATGCGAAAAACGCGAAAGTATGAGCCAGAAGATTGCAAATACCGGAACTAACCCAGACATAATCAGCGTTATGCTCTAAAATATTATTCGCCACCAGGGTTAATTGACTGTTTCGGTGTGGTACCACATTACTACGTGGTCCAAGCCAGAAAAAGGCCAGGATCTGGCCAACAAGTAAGCGAAAAATGCGACAGTACGAGCCAGATGAGGGCAAATCCCAGACCTAACCGAGACATAACCTTCGTTATCCTCTAAAATATTAATCGCAACCAGGATTAATTGATTGTTTCGGTGTGGTATCACATTACTACGTGGTCCAAGCCAGAAAAAGGCCAGGATCTGGCCATCAAGTATGCGAAAAATGCGAAAGTACGAGCCAGATGAGGGCAAATACCAGACCTAACCCAGACGTTACCGGCGTTATCCTCTAAAATACAAATCGCAACCAGCTTTAATTGACTGTTTCGGTGTGGTACCGCATTACTACGTGATCCAAACCAGAAAAGGCCCAGGACCTGGCCAACAAGTATGCGAAAAATGCGAAAGGACGAGCCAGATGAGGGCAAATACCAGAACTAACCCAGACATAACCAGCGTTATCCTCTAAAATACTAATCGGAACCAGCTTTTATTGACAGTGTGGTACCACATTACTACGTGATCCAAGCCAGGAAAAGCCCAGGATCTGCCCAACAAGTATGCGAAAAGCGCGAAACTATGAGCCAGATGATAGCAAATACCAGAACTAACCCAGACATAACCAGCGTTATCCTCTAAAATACTTATCTGAACCAGCTTCTATTGACTGTTTCAGTGTGGTACCACATTACTACGCGGTCCAAGCCAGAAAAAGGCCATGATCTGGCCAAAAAGTATGCGACAAATGCGAATGTACGAGTCAGATGAAGGCAAATCCTAGACCTAATCGAGACAGAACCGGCGTTGTCCACTAAAATATTAATCGGACCCTGGTTTAATTGACTGTTTCAGTGTGGTACCACTTTACTACGTGGTCCAAGCCAGAAGAAGGCCAGGATCCGGCCAAAAATTATGCGAAAAATGCGAAAGTGCGAGCCACATGAGGGCATATCACAGACCTAACCGAGACATAACCGGCGTTATCCTCTAAAATATTAATCGCAACCAGGTTTAATTGACTGTTTCGGTGTGGAACCACATTACTACCAGGATCCAAACCAGAAAACACCCAGGATCTGGCCATCAACTATGCGAAAAACGCGAATGTACGAGCCAGATGAGGGCAAATCCCAGACCTAACCGGGACATAACCGGCGTTATCCTCCAAAATAGTAATCGCAACCAGGTTTAATTGACTGTTTCAGTGCGGTACCAATTTACTACGTGGTCCTTGCCAGAAAAGGGCCAGGATCTGGCCAACAAGTATGCGAAAAACTCGAAGGTATGCGCCAGATGATAGTAAATACCAGAACTAACCCAGACATAACCAGCGTTACCCTCTAAAATATTAATCGGACCCAGGTTTTATTGACTGTTTCAGTGCGGTACCACTTTACTACGTGGTCCTTGCCAGAAAAGGGCCAGGATCTGGCCAACAAGTATGCGAAAAACTCGAAGGTATGCGCCAGATGATAGCAAATACCAGAACTAACCCAGACATAACCAGCGTTATCCTCTCAAATACTCATCGGAACCAGCTTCTATTGACTGTTACAGTGTGGTACCACATTACTACGTGATCCAAACCAGAAAAAGCCCAGGATCTGGCCAACAAGTATGCGAAAAACTCGAAGGTATGTGACAGATTATAGCAAATACCAGAACTAACCCAGACATAACCAGCGTTATCCTCTAAAATACTTATCGGAGCCAGCTTCTATTGACTGTTTCAGTGTGGTACCGCATTACTACTGGATCCAAACCAGAAAAAACTCAGGGTCTGGCCAACAAGTATGCGAGAAATGCGAAAGTACGAGCCAGATGATTGCAAATCCCAGACCTAACCAAGACGTAACCAGCGTTATCCTCTAAAATATTATTCGCAACCTGATTTAATTGACTGTTTCGGTTTGGTACCACATTACTGCCATGTCAAAGCCAGAAAAAGGCCAGGATCTGGCCAACAGGTATGCGAAGAACGCGAAAGTATGAGCCAGAAGATTGCAAATACCGGAACTAACCCAGACATAATCAGCGTTATCCTCTAAAATATTATTCGCAACCAGGGTTAATTGACTGTTTCGGTGTGGTACCACATTGGTACGGGATCCAAACCAGAAAAAACTCAGGATCTGGCCAACAAGTATGCGAAAAATACGAAAGTACGAGCCAGATGATGGCAAATCCCAGACCTAATCTAGACATAACCAGCGTTATCCTCTAAAATACTATTCGGAACCAGCTTCTATTGACTGTTCCAGTGTGGTACCACATTAGTACGTGATCCAAACCAGAAAAAGCCTAGGATCTGGCCAACAAGTATGCGAAAAATACGAAAGCACGAGCCAGATGAGGGCAAATCCCAGACCTAACCGAGACATAAACAGCGTTATCCTCTCAAATACTTATCGGAACCAGCTTCTATTGACGGTTTCAGTGTGGTACCACATTACTACGTGATCCAAACCAGAAAAATCCCAGGATCTGGCCAACAACTATGCGAAAAACGCGAAAGTATGAGCCAGATGATTGCAAATACCAGAACTAACACAGGCATAACCAGCGTTATACTCGAAAATACTAAGCGGAACCAGCTTCTATTGACTGTTTCAGTGTGGTACCACATTGGTATGGGATCCAAACCAGAAAAAACTCAGGATCTGGCCAATAAGTATGCGAAAAACGCGAAAGTACGAGCCAGATGAGGGCAAATCCCAGACCTATCCCAGACATAACCGGCGTTATCCTCCAAAATAGTAATCGCAACCAGGTTTAATTGACTGTATCGGTGTGGTGCCGCGTTACTACGTGACCCTAACCAGAAAAAACCCAGGATCTGCCCAACAAGTATGCGAAAAACGCGAAAGTACGAGCCAGATGAAGACAAATCCCAGACATACCCGAGGCATAACCGGCGTCATCATCTAAAATATTAATCGCAACCAGTTTAATTGACTGTTTCGTTGTGGAATCTCACTACTACGGGATCCAAACCAGAAAAGCCCAGGATCTGGCCAACAAGTATGCGAAAAACGCGAAAGTATGAGCCTGATGATTGCAAATACCAGAACTAACCCAGGCTTAACCAGCGTTATCCTCTAAAATGCTAAGCGGAACCAGCTTCTATTGACTGTTTCAGTGTGGTACCACATTACTACGTGATCCAAACGAGAAAATGCCCAGGATCTGGACAACAAGTATGCGAAAAACGCGAAAGTATGAGACACATGAGGGCAAATACTAGACGTAACCCAGACATAACCGGCGTTATCCTCTAAAATATTAATCGCAAGCAGGTTTAATTGACTGTTTCGGTGTGGAACCACATTACTACGGGATCCAAACCAGAAAAAACCCAGAATCTGGCCAACAAGTATGCGAAAAGTGCGAAGGTACGAGCCAGATGAGGGCAAATACCAGACCTAACCCAGACATAAGCGGCGTCATCCTCTAAGATATTAATCGGACCCGGGTTTAATTGACTGTTTCAGTGTGGTACCACATTACTACGTGGTCCAAGCCAGAAAAACGCCAAGATCTGGCCGACAAGTATGCGAAAAATGCGAAAGTACGAGCCAGATGAGGGCAAATACCAGAACTAACCCAAACGTAACCAGCGTTATCCTGCAAACTATTACTCGGAACCAGCTTTTATTGACTGTTTCAGTGTGGTACCACAGTACTACGTGATCCAAACCAGAAAAACCCAGGATCTGTTCAACAAGCATGTGAAGATTGCGAAGGTATGAGTCTGATGAGGGCAGATCCCAGACCTATCCCAGACCTAACATGCGTTATCATCTAAAACATTGATCGAAACCAGGTTTAATCGACTGTTTCAGAGTGGTATCACATTACTACGTGATCCAAACTAGAAAAAGCCAGGGATCTGTTCAACAAGTATGTGAACAATGCGAAAGTATGTGTCTGATGAGGGCAAATCCTAGCCCTAACCCAGACCTAACATGCGTTACCTTCTAAAATATTGATCGAGACCAGGTATAATGGACTGTTTCCGTGTGGTACTACATCAGTATGTGATCCAATCCAGAAAATGCAACGTATCTGGCCAACAGGTATGACAAATATACGAAAGTATGAGTCTGTTGAGGGCAAATCCCAGGCCTAACCTAGACCTAACATGCGTTATCATCTAAAAAATTTATCGAGACCAGGTTGAATTGACTGTTTCAGTGTGGTACCACATTACTACGGGATCCAAACCAGAAAAAGCACAGAATCTGGCCATCAAGTATGAGAAATATGCGAAAGTACGAGCCTGATCAGAGCAAATCCCTGATCTTATCCAGACCTAACATGCGTTATCCTAAAATATTGATCGAAACCAGGTTTAATGGACTGTTTCAGTGTGGTACCACGTTACTACGTGATCCAGACCAGTGAAAACCCAGAATCTGGCCATCAAGTTTGAGAAATATGCGAACGTACGAGCCTGATGAGAGCAAACCCCAGACCTAACCAAGACCTAACATGCGTTATTCCCTAGAATATTGATCGAAACCAGGTTTAATGGACTGTTTCAGTATGGTACCACTTTACTACGTGATCCAGACCAGAGAAAGCCCTGTATCTGGCCAACAAGTATGAGAAATATGCGAAAGTATGAGCCCGATGCGGGCAAATCCTGGACCTAACCCAGACCTAACATGCGTTATCCTCTAAAATATTGATCGAGACCAGGTATAATTGACTGTTTCAGTGTGGTACTACATCAGTATGTGATCCAATCCAGAAAAAGCAACGTATCTGGCCAACAGGTATGAGAAATATGCGAAAGTATGAGCCTGATGAGTGCAAATCCCACACCTAACCGAGTCCTAACCGGCGTTATCGTCTAAAATGTTGATCGTGTCCAGGTTTAATCGACTGTTTCAGTGTGGTACCACATTACTACCTGATCCAAACCAGAAATAACCCAGGATCTGTTCAACATGTATGTGAAGAATGCGAAAGCATGAGTCTGATGAGGGCAAATCCCAGGCCTAACCTAGACCTAACATGCGTTATCATCTAAAATATTGATGGAAACCAGGTTTAATGGACTGTTTCAGTGTAGTACCACATTACTACGTTATCCAGATCAGAAAAAACCCAGGATCTGGCCAACAAGTATGAGAAATATGCGAAAGTATGAGTCCGATGAGTGCAAATCCCAGGCCTAACCATGACCTAACATGAGTTATCATCTAAAATATTTATCGAGACCAGGTTGAATTGACTGTTATAGGGCGGTACAACATCACTACGTGATCCAAACCAGTGAAAGCACAGAATCTGGCCAACAAGTTTGAGAAATATGCGAAACTATGAGCCTGATGAGGGCAAATCCCAGACCTATCCCAGACCTAACATGCGTTATCCTCTAAAATATTTATGAAGACCAGGTTTAATTGAATGTTTCAGTGTGGTACCACATTACTACGTGATCCAAACCAGAAAAACCCAGGATCTGTTCAACAAGCATGTGAAGAATGCGAAGGTATGAGTCTGATGAGGGCAGATCCCAGACCTATCCCAGACCTAACATGCGTTATCATCTAAAATATTGATCAAAACCAGGTTTAATGGACTGTTTCAGTGTGGTACCACCTTACTACGTGATCCAAACCAGAAAAAGCCAGGGATCTGTTCAACAGGTATGTGAAATATGCGAAAGTATGAGTCTGATGAGGGCAAATCCCAGGCCTAACCTAGACCTAACATGCGTTATCATCTAAAATATTGATCGAAACCAGGTTTAATGGACTGTTTCAGTGTGATACCACATTACCACGTGATCCAAACAAGAAAAAGCAATGGATCTGGCTAACACGTATGAGAAATATGCGACAGTATGAGCCTGATGAGGGCAAATCCCTCACCTATCCGTGTCCTACCCGGCGTTATCCTATAAAATGTTGATCGAGACCAGGAGTAATCGACTGTTTCAGTGTGGTACCACTTTAGAACGTGATCCAAACCAGAAAAAGCCAGGGATCTTTACAACAAGTATGTGAAAAATGCGAACGTATGAGCCTGACGAGGGCAAATCCCAGACCTTTCCCAGACATAACATGCGTTATCCTCTAAAATATTGGTCGAAACCAGGTTTCATGGACTGTTTCAGTGTGATACCACATTACCACGTGATCCAAACCAGAGAAAGCAATGGATCTGGCTAACAAGTATGAGAAATATGCGACAGTATGAGCCTCATGAGGCCAAATCCCACACCTATCCGTGTCCTAACCGGCGTTATCCTATAAAATGTTGATCCAGACCAGGATTAATCGACTGTTTCAGTGTGGTACCACTATACTACGTGATCCAAACCAGAAAAAGCCAGGGATCTGTTCAACAAGTATGTAAAATATGCGATAGTATGAGTCTGATGAGGGCAAATCCCAGGCCAAACCTAGACCTAACATGCGTTATCCTCTAAAATACTGATCGAAACCAGGTTTCATGGACTGTTTCAGTGTGATACCACATTACCACGTGATCCAAATCAGAAAAAGCAATGGATCTGGCTAACAGGTATGAGAAATATGCGACAGTATGAGCCTGATGAGAGCAAATCCTAGACCGAACCCAGACCTAACATGCGTTGTCCTCTAAAATATTGATCGAAACCAGGTTTCATGGACTGTTTCAGTGTGATACCACATTACCACGTGATGCAAACCAGAAAAAGCAATGGATCTGGCTAACGAGTATGAGAAATATGCGACAGTATGAGCCTGATGAGAGCAAATCCCAGATCTTATCCAGACCTAACATGCGTTATCCTCAAAAATATTGATCGAAACCAGGTTTCATGGACTGTTTCAGTGTGGTACCACGTTACTACGTGATCCAGACCAGTGAAAGCCCAGAATCTGGCCATCAAGTTTGTGAAATATGCGAAAGTACGTGCCTGACGAGGGCAAATCGCAGACCTATCCCAGACATAACATGCGTTATCCTCTAAAATATTGGTCGGAACCAGGTTTCATGGACTGTTTCAGTGTGATACCACATTACCACGTGCTCCAAACCAGAAAAAGCAATGGATCTGGCTAACAAGTATGAGAAATATGCGACAGTATGAGCCTGATGAAGGCAAATCCCACACCTAACCGTGTCCTAACCGGCGTTATCCTGTAAAATGTTGAACGAGACCAGGATTAATCGACTGTTTCAGTGTGGTACCACATTACTACCTGATCCAAACCAGAAGTAACCCAGGATCTGTTCAACAAGTATGTGAAGAATGCGAAAGTACGAGCCTGACGAGTGCAAATCGTAGACCTATCCCAGACATAACATGCGTTATCCTCTAAAATATTGGTCGGAACCAGGTTTCATGGACTGTTTCAGTGTGATACCACATTACCACGTGCTCCAAACCAGAAAAAGCAATGGATCTGGCTAACAAGTATGAGAAATATGCGACAGTATGAGCCTGATGAAGGCAAATCCCACACCTAACCGTGTCCTAACCGGCGTTATCCTATAAAATGTTGAACGAGACCAGGATTAATCGACCGTTTCAGTGTGGTACCACTTTACTACGTGATCCAAACCAGAAAAAGCCAGGGATCTGTTCACCAAGTATGTGATATATGCGAAAGTATGAGTCTGATGAGGGCAAATCCCAGGCCTAACCTAGACCTAACATGCGTTATCCTCTAAAATACTGATCGAAACCAGGTTTCATGGACTGTTTCAGTGTGATACCACATTACCACGTGAACCAAACCAGAAAAAGCAATGGATCTGGCTAACAAGTATGAGAAATATGCGACAGTATGAGCCTGATGAGAGCAAATCCCTGATCTTATCCAGACCTAACATGCGTTATCCTAAAATATTGATCGAAACCAGGTTTAATGGACTGCTTCAGTCTGGTACCACGTTACTACGTGATCCAGACTAGTGAAAACCCAGAATCTGGCCATCAAGTTTGAGAAATATGCGAACGTACGAGCCTGATGAGAGCAAATCCCAGACCTAACCAAGACCTAACAAGCGTTATCCTCTAAAATATTGATCGAGACCAGGTATAATTGACTGTTTCAGTGTGGTACTACATCAGTATGTGATCCAATCCAGAAAAAGCAATGTATCTGGCCAACAGGTATGAGAAATATGCGAAAGTATGAGCCTGATGAGTGCAAATCCCACACCTAACCTAGACCTAACATGCGTTATCATCTAAAATATTGATCGAAACCAGGTTTAATGGACTGTTTCAGTGTGGTACCTCATTACTACGTGATCCAGACCAGAAAAAAACCCAGGATCTGGCCAACAAGTATGAGAAATATGCGAAAGTATGAGTCCGATGAGTGCAAATCCCAGGCCTAACCATGACCTAACATGAGTTACCATCTAAAATATTTATCGAGACCAGGTTTAATGGACTGTTTCAGTGTGGTACCACCTTACTACGTAAGAAAAAGCCAGGGATCTGTTCAACAGGTATGTGAAATATGCGAAAGTATGAATCTGATGAGGGCAAATCCCAGGCCTAACCTAGACCTAACATGCGTTATCCTCTAAAATATTGATCAAAACCAGGTTTAATGGACTGTTTCAGTGTGGTACCACATTACGACGTGATCCAAACCAGAAAAAGCAATGGATCTGGCTAACAAGTATGAGAAATATGCGACAGTATGAGCCTGATAAGGGCAAATCCTAGACCTATCCCAGACCTAACATGCGTTATCCTCTAAAATATTTATCAAGACCAGATTTAATTGAATGTTTCAGTGTGGTACTACATTACTACGTGATCCAAACCAGAAAAACCCAGGATCTGTTCAACAAGCATGAGAAGAATGCGAAGGTATGAGTCTGATGAGGGCAGATCCCAGACCTATCCCAGACCTAACATGCGTTATCATCTAAAATATTGATCAAAACCAGGTTTAATGGACTGTTTCAGTGTGGTACCACATTACTACGTGATCCTAACCAGAAAAAACCCAGGATCCGTTCAACAAGTATGTGAGGAATGCGAAGGTATGAGCCTGATACGGGCAAATCCTGGACCTAACCCAGACCTAACATGCGTTATCCTCTAAAATGTTGATCGTGTCCAGGTTTAATCGACTGTTTCAGTGTGGTACCACATTACTACCTGATCCAAACCTGAAATAACCCAGGATCTGTTCAACAAGTATGTGAAGAATGCGAAAGTATGAGTCTGATGAAGGCAAATCCCAGGCCTAACCTAGACCTAACATGCGTTATCATCTAAAATATTGATCGAAACCAGGTTTAATGGACTGTTTCAGTGTGGTACCACATTACTACGTGATCCAGACCAGAAAAAAACCCAGGATCTGGCCAACAAGTATGAGAAATATGCGAAAGTATGAGTCCGATGAGTGCAAATCCCAGGCCTAACCAAGACCTAACATGAGTTATCATCTAAAATATTTATCGAGACCAGGTTGAATTGACTGCTATAGGGCGGTACAACATCACTACGTGATCCAAACCAGTGAAAGCACAGAATCTGGCCAACAAGTTTGAGAAATATGCGAAACTATGAGCCTGATGAGGGCAAATCCCAGACCTATCCCAGACCTAACATGCGTTATCCTCTAAAACATTGATCGAAACCAGGTTTAATCGACTGTTTCAGAGTGGTATCACATTACTACGTGATCCAAACCAGAAAAAGCCAGGGATCTGTTCAACAAGTATGTGAACAATGCGAAAGTATGTGTCTGATGAGGGCAAATCCTAGCCCTAACCCAGACCTAACATGCGTTACCTTCTAAAATATTGATCGAGACCAGGTATAATGGACTGTTTCCGTGTGGTACTACATCAGTATGTGATCCAATCCAGAAAATGCAACGTATCTGGCCAACAGGTATGACAAATATACGAAAGTATGAGTCTGTTGAGGGCAAATCCCAGGCCTAACCTAGACCTAACATGCGTTATCATCTAAAAAATTTATCGAGACCAGGTTGAATTGACTGTTTCAGGGCGGTACAACATTACTACGTGATCCAAACCAGTGAAAGCACAGAATCTGGCCAACAAGTTTGAGAAATATGCGAAAATATGAGCCTGATGCGGGCAAATCCCAGACCTATCCCAGACCTAACCTGCGTTATCATCTAAAATATTGATCAAAACCAGGTTTAATGGACCGTTTCAGTGTGGTACCACATTACTACGTGATCCAAACCAGAAAAACCCAGGATCTGTTCAACAAGCATGTGAAGAATGCAAAGGTATGAGTCAGATGAGGGCAGATCCCAGATCTATCCCAGACCTAATATGCGTTATCATCTAAAATATTGCTCAAAACCAGCTTTAATGGGCTTTTTCAGTGAGGTACCACATTACTACGTGATCCTAACCAGAAAAAACCCAGGATCCGTTCAACAAGTATGTGAGGAATGCGAAAGTATGAGTCTGATGAGGGAAAATTCCAGGCCTAACCTAGACCTAACATGCGTTGACCTCTAAAATACTGATCGAAACCAGGTTTCATGGACTGTTTCAGTGGGATACCACATTACCACGTGATCCAGACCAGAAAAAGCAATGGATCTGGCTAACAAGTATGAGAAATATGCGACAGTATGAGCCTGATGAGGGCAAATCCCACACCTAACCGTGTCCTAACCGGCGATATCCTATAAAATGTTGAACGAGACCAGGATTAATCGACCGTTTCAGTGTGGTACCACTTTACTACGTGATCCAAACCAGAAAAAGCCAGGGATCTGTTCAACAAGTATGTGAAATATGCGAAAGTATGAGTCTGATGAGGGCAAATCCCAGGCCTAACCTAGACCTAACATGCGTTATCCTCTAAAATACTGATCGAAACCAGGTTTCATGGACTGTTTCAGTGTGATACCACATTACCACGTGATCCAAACCAGAAAAAGCAATGGATCTGGCTAACAAGTATGAGAAATATGCGACAGTATGAGCCTGATGAGAGCAAATCCCTGATCTTATCCAGACCTAACATGCGTTATCCTAAAATATTGATCGAAACCAGGTTTAATGGACTGTTTCAGTGTGGTACCACGTTACTACGTGATCCAGACCAGTGAAAACCCAGAATCTGGCCATCAAGTTTGAGAAATATGCGAACGTACGAGCCTGATGAGAGCAAACCCCAGACCTAACCAAGACCTAATATGCGTTATTCCCTAGAATATTGATCGAAACCAGGTTTAATGGACTGTTTCAGTATGGTACCACTTTACTACGTGATCCAGACCAGAGAAAGCCCTGTATCTGGCCAACAAGTATGAGAAATATGCGAAAGTATGAGCCCGATGCGGGCAAATCCTGGACCTAACCCAGACCTAACATGCGTTATCCTCTAAAATATTGATCGAGACCAGGTATAATTGACTGTTTCAGTGTGGTACTACATCAGTATGTGATCCAATCCAGAAAAAGCAACGTATCTGGCCAACAGGTATGAGAAATATGCGAAAGTATGAGCCTGATGAGTGCAAATCCCACACCTAACCGAGTCCTAACCGGCGTTATCGTCTAAAATGTTGATCGTGTCCAGGTTTAATCGACTGTTTCAGTGTGGTACCACATTACTACCTGATCCAAACCAGAAATAACCCAGGATCTGTTCAACATGTATGTGAAGAATGCGAAAGCATGAGTCTGATGAGGGCAAATCCCAGGCCTAACCTAGACCTAACATGCGTTATCATCTAAAATATTGATCGAAACCAGGTTTAATGGACTGTTTCAGTGTGATACCACATTACCACGTGATCCAAACAAGAAAAAGCAATGGATCTGGCTAACACGTATGAGAAATATGCGACAGTATGAGCCTGATGAGGGCAAATCCCTCACCTATCCGTGTCCTACCCGGCGTTATCCTATAAAATGTTGATCGAGACCAGGAGTAATCGACTGTTTCAGTGTGGTACCACTTTAGAACGTGATCCAAACCAGAAAAAGCCAGGGATCTTTACAACAAGTATGTGAAAAATGCGAACGTATGAGCCTGACGAGGGCAAATCCCAGACCTTTCCCAGACATAACATGCGTTATCCTCTAAAATATTGGTCGAAACCAGGTTTCATGGACTGTTTCAGTGTGATACCACATTACCACGTGATCCAAACCAGAGAAAGCAATGGATCTGGCTAACAAGTATGAGAAATATGCGACAGTATGAGCCTCATGAGGCCAAATCCCACACCTATCCGTGTCCTAACCGGCGTTATCCTATAAAATGTTGATCCAGACCAGGATTAATCGACTGTTTCAGTGTGGTACCACTATACTACGTGATCCAAACCAGAAAAAGCCAGGGATCTGTTCAACAAGTATGTAAAATATGCGATAGTATGAGTCTGATGAGGGCAAATCCCAGGCCAAACCTAGACCTAACATGCGTTATCCTCTAAAATACTGATCGAAACCAGGTTTCATGGACTGTTTCAGTGTGATACCACATTACCACGTGATCCAAATCAGAAAAAGCAATGGATCTGGCTAACAGGTATGAGAAATATGCGACAGTATGAGCCTGATGAGAGCAAATCCTAGACCGAACCCAGACCTAACATGCGTTGTCCTCTAAAATATTGATCGAAACCAGGTTTCATGGACTGTTTCAGTGTGATACCACATTACCACGTGATGCAAACCAGAAAAAGCAATGGATCTGGCTAACGAGTATGAGAAATATGCGACAGTATGAGCCTGATGAGAGCAAATCCCAGATCTTATCCAGACCTAACATGCGTTATCCTCAAAAATATTGATCGAAACCAGGTTTCATGGACTGTTTCAGTGTGGTACCACGTTACTACGTGATCCAGACCAGTGAAAGCCCAGAATCTGGCCATCAAGTTTGTGAAATATGCGAAAGTACGTGCCTGACGAGGGCAAATCGCAGACCTATCCCAGACATAACATGCGTTATCCTCTAAAATATTGGTCGGAACCAGGTTTCATGGACTGTTTCAGTGTGATACCACATTACCACGTGCTCCAAACCAGAAAAAGCAATGGATCTGGCTAACAAGTATGAGAAATATGCGACAGTATGAGCCTGATGAAGGCAAATCCCACACCTAACCGTGTCCTAACCGGCGTTATCCTGTAAAATGTTGAACGAGACCAGGATTAATCGACTGTTTCAGTGTGGTACCACATTACTACCTGATCCAAACCAGAAGTAACCCAGGATCTGTTCAACAAGTATGTGAAGAATGCGAAAGTACGAGCCTGACGAGTCCAAATCGCAGACCTATCCCAGACATAACATGCGTTATCCTCTAAAATATTGGTCGGAACCAGGTTTCATGGACTGTTTCAGTGTGATACCACATTACCACGTGCTCCAAACCAGAAAAAGCAATGGATCTGGCTAACAAGTATGAGAAATATGCGACAGTATGAGCCTGATGAAGGCAAATCCCACACCTAACCGTGTCCTAACCGGCGTTATCCTATAAAATGTTGAACGAGACCAGGATTAATCGACCGTTTCAGTGTGGTACCACTTTACTACGTGATCCAAACCAGAAAAAGCCAGGGATCTGTTCACCAAGTATGTGATATATGCGAAAGTATGAGTCTGATGAGGGCAAATCCCAGGCCTAACCTAGACCTAACATGCGTTATCCTCTAAAATACTGATCGAAACCAGGTTTCATGGACTGTTTCAGTGTGATACCACATTACCACGTGAACCAAACCAGAAAAAGCAATGGATCTGGCTAACAAGTATGAGAAATATGCGACAGTATGAGCCTGATGAGAGCAAATCCCTGATCTTATCCAGACCTAACATGCGTTATCCTAAAATATTGATCGAAACCAGGTTTAATGGACTGCTTCAGTCTGGTACCACGTTACTACGTGATCCAGACTAGTGAAAACCCAGAATCTGGCCATCAAGTTTGAGAAATATGCGAACGTACGAGCCTGATGAGAGCAAATCCCAGACCTAACCAAGACCTAACAAGCGTTATCCTCTAAAATATTGATCGAGACCAGGTATAATTGACTGTTTCAGTGTGGTACTACATCAGTATGTGATCCAATCCAGAAAAAGCAATGTATCTGGCCAACAGGTATGAGAAATATGCGAAAGTATGAGCCTGATGAGTGCAAATCCCACACCTAACCTAGACCTAACATGCGTTATCATCTAAAATATTGATCGAAACCAGGTTTAATGGACTGTTTCAGTGTGGTACCTCATTACTACGTGATCCAGACCAGAAAAAAACCCAGGATCTGGCCAACAAGTATGAGAAATATGCGAAAGTATGAGTCCGATGAGTGCAAATCCCAGGCCTAACCATGACCTAACATGAGTTACCATCTAAAATATTTATCGAGACCAGGTTTAATGGACTGTTTCAGTGTGGTACCACCTTACTACGTGATCCAAACCAGAAAAAGCCAGGGATCTGTTCAACAGGTATGTGAAATATGCGAAAGTATGAATCTGATGAGGGCAAATCCCAGGCCTAACCTAGACCTAACATGCGTTATCCTCTAAAATATTGATCAAAACCAGGTTTAATGGACTGTTTCAGTGTGGTACCACATTACGACGTGATCCAAACCAGAAAAAGCAATGGATCTGGCTAACAAGTATGAGAAATATGCGACAGTATGAGCCTGATAAGGGCAAATCCTAGACCTATCCCAGACCTAACATGCGTTATCCTCTAAAATATTTATCAAGACCAGATTTAATTGAATGTTTCAGTGTGGTACTACATTACTACGTGATCCAAACCAGAAAAACCCAGGATCTGTTCAACAAGCATGAGAAGAATGCGAAGGTATGAGTCTGATGAGGGCAGATCCCAGACCTATCCCAGACCTAACATGCGTTATCATCTAAAATATTGATCAAAACCAGGTTTAATGGACTGTTTCAGTGTGGTACCACATTACTACGTGATCCTAACCAGAAAAAACCCAGGATCCGTTCAACAAGTATGTGAGGAATGCGAAGGTATGAGCCTGATACGGGCAAATCCTGGACCTAACCCAGACCTAACATGCGTTATCCTCTAAAATGTTGATCGTGTCCAGGTTTAATCGACTGTTTCAGTGTGGTACCACATTACTACCTGATCCAAACCTGAAATAACCCAGGATCTGTTCAACAAGTATGTGAAGAATGCGAAAGTATGAGTCTGATGAAGGCAAATCCCAGGCCTAACCTAGACCTAACATGCGTTATCATCTAAAATATTGATCGAAACCAGGTTTAATGGACTGTTTCAGTGTGGTACCACATTACTACGTGATCCAGACCAGAAAAAAACCCAGGATCTGGCCAACAAGTATGAGAAATATGCGCAAGTATGAGTCCGATGAGTGCAAATACCAGGCCTAACCAAGACCTAACATGAGTTATCATCTAAAATATTTATCGAGACCAGGTTGAATTGACTGCTATAGGGCGGTACAACATCACTACGTGATCCAAACCAGTGAAAGCACAGAATCTGGCCAACAAGTTTGAGAAATATGCGAAACTATGAGCCTGATGGGGGCAAATCCCAGACCTATCCCAGACCTAACATGCGTTATCCTCTAAAATATTTATCAAGACCAGGTTTAATTAAATATTTCAGTGTGGTACCACATTACTACGTGATCCAAACCAGAAAAACCCAGGATCTGTTTCCACAAGCATGTGAAGAATGCGAAGGTATGAGTCTGATGAGGGCAGATCCCAGACCTATCCCAGACCTAACATGCGTTATCATCTAAAATATTGATCAAAACCAGGTTTAATGGACTGTTTCAGTGTGGTACCACATTACTACGTGATCCTAACCAGAAAAAACCCAGGATCCGTTCAACAAGTATGTGAGGAATGCGAAAGTATGAGTCTGATGAGGGAAAATCCGACACCTATCCGTGTCCTAACCGGCGTTATCCTATAGAACGTTGATCGAGACCAGGATTAATCGACCGTTTCAGTGTGGTACCACTTTACTACGTGATCCAAACCAGAAAAAGCCAGGGATCTGTTCAACAAGTATGTGATATATGCGAAAGTATGAGTCTGATGAGGGCAAATCCCAGGCCTAACCTAGACCTAACATGCGTTATCCTCTAAAATACTGATCGAAACCAGGTTCCATGGACTGTTTCAGTGTGATACCACATTACCACGTGAACCAAACCAGAAAAAGCAATGGATCTGGCTAACAAGTATGAGAAATATGCGACAGTATGAGCCTGATGAGAGCAAATCCCTGATCTTATCCAGACCTAACATGCGTTATCCTAAAATATTGATCGAAACCAGGTTTAATGGACTCCTTCAGTCTGGTACCACGTTACTACGTGATCCAGACTAGTGAAAACCCAGAATCTGGCCATCAAGTTTGAGAAATATGCGAACGTACGAGCCTGATGAGAGCAAATCCCAGACCTAACCAAGACCTAACAAGCGTTATCCTCTAAAATATTGATCGAGACCAGGTATAATTGACTGTTTCAGTGTGGTACTACATCAGTATGTGATCCAATCCAGAAAAAGCAATGTATCTGGCCAACAGGTATGAGAAATATGCGAAAGTATGAGCCTGATGAGTGCAAATCCCACACCTAACCTAGACCTAACATGCGTTATCATCTAAAATATTGATCGAAACCAGGTTTAATGGACTGTTTCAGTGTGGTACCTCATTACTACGTGATCCAGACCAGAAAAAAACCCAGGATCTGGCCAACAAGTATGAGAAATATGCGAAAGTATGAGTCCGATGAGTGCAAATCCCAGGCCTAACCATGACCTAACATGAGTTGCCATCTAAAATATTTATCGAGACCAGGTTTAATGGACTGTTTCAGTGTGGTACCACCTTACTACGTGATCCAAACCAGAAAAAGCCAGGGATCTGTTCAACAGGTATGTGAAATATGCGAAAGTATGAATCTGATGAGGGCAAATCCCAGGCCTAACCTAGACCTAACATGCGTTATCCTCTAAAATATTGATCGAATCCAGGTTTCATGGACTGTTTCAGTGTGATACCACATTACCACGTGATCCAAACCAGAAAAAGCAATGGATCTGGCTAACAAGTATGAGAAATATGCGACAGTATGAGCCTGATGAGGGCAAATCCCACACCTATCCGTGTCCTACCCGGCGTTATCCTATAAAATGTTGATCGAGACCATGATTAATCGACTGTTTCAGTGTGGTACCACTTTAGAACGTGATCCAAACCAGAAAAAGCCAGGGATCTTTACAACAAGTATGTGAATAATGCGAACGTATGAGCCTGACGAGGGCAAATCCCAGACCTTTCCCAGACATAGCATGCGTTATCCTCTAAAATATTGGTCGAAACCAGGTTTCATGGACTGTTTCAGTGTGATACCACATTACCACGTGATCCAAACCAGAGAAAGCAATGGATCTGGCTAGCAAGTATGAGAAATATGCGACAGTATGAGCCTGATGAGGCCAAATCCCACACCTATCCGTGCCCTAACCGGCGTTATCCTATAAAATGTTGATCGAGACCAGGATTAATCGACTGTTTCAGTGTGGTACCACTATACTACGTGATCCAAACCAGAAAAAGCCAGGGATCTGTTCAACAAGTATGTAAAATATGCGATAGTATGAGCCTGATGAGGGCAAATCCCAGGCCTAACCTAGACCTAACATGCGTTATCCTCTAAAATACTGATCGAAACCAGGTTTCATGGACTGTTTCAGTGTGATACCACATTACCACGTGCTCCAAACCAGAAAAAGCAATGGATCTGGCTAACAAGTATGAGAAATATGCGACAGTATGAGCCTGATGAGGGCAAATCCCACACCGAACCGTGTCCTAACCGGCGTTATCATGTAAAATGTTGAACGAGACCAGGATTAATCGACTGTTTCAGTGTGGTACCACTTTGCTACGTGAGCCAAACCAGAAAAAGCCAGGGATCTGTACAACAAGTATGTGAAAAATGCGAACGTATGAGCCTGACGAGGGCAAATCCCAGACCTATCCCAGACATAACATGCGTTGTCCTCTAAAATATTGGTCGAGACCAGGTTTCATGGACTGTTTCAGTGTGATACCACATTACCACGTGATCCAAACCAGAAAAAGCAATGGATCTGGCTAACAAGTATGAGAAATATGCGACAGTATGAGCCTGATGAGGGCAAATCCCACACCTAACCGTGTCCTAACCGGCGTTATCCTATAAAATGGTGAACGAAACCAGGATTAATCGACTGTTTCAGTGTGGTACCACTTTACTACGTGATCCAAACCAGAAAAAGCAAGGGATCTGCTCAACAAGTATGTGAAATATGCGAAGGTATGAGTCTGATGGGGGCAGATCCCAGACCTATCCCAGACCTGACATGCGTTATCATCTAAAATATTGATCAAAACCAGGTTTAATGGACTGTTTCAGTGTGGTACCACATTACGACGTGATCCAAACCAGAAAAAGCAATGGATCTGGCTAACAAGTATGAGAAATATGCGACCGTATGAGCCTGATAAGGGCAAATCCTAGACCTAACCCAGACCTAACATGCGTTATCCTCTAAAATGTTGATCGTGTCCAGGTTTAATCGACTGTTTCAGTGTGGTACCACATTACTACCTGATCCAAACCTGAAATAACCCAGGATCTGTTCAACAAGTATGTGAAGAATGCGAAAGTATGAGTCTGATGAAGGCAAATCCCAGGCCTAACCTAGACCTAACATGCGTTATCATCTAAAATATTGATCGAAACCAGGTTTAATGGACTGTTTCAGTGTGGTACCACATTACTACGTGATCCAGACCAGAAAAAAACCCAGGATCTGGCCAACAAGTATGAGAAATATGCGAAAGTATGAGTCCGATGAGTGCAAATCCCAGGCCTAACCAAGACCTAACATGAGTTATCATCTAAAATATTTATCGAGACCAGGTTGAATTGACTGCTATAGGGCGGTACAACATCACTACGTGATCCAAACCAGTGAAAGCACAGAATCTGGCCAACAAGTTTGAGAAATATGCGAAACTATGAGCCTGATGAGGGCAAATCCCAGACCTATCCCAGACCTAACATGCGTTATCCTCTAAAATATTTATCAAGACCAGGTTTAATTAAATGTTTCAGTGTGGTACCACATTACTACGTGATCCAAACCAGAAAAACCCAGGATCTGTTTCCACAAGCATGTGAAGAATGCGAAGGTATGAGTCTGATGAGGGCAGATCCCAGACCTATCCCAGACCTAACATGCGTTATCATCTAAAATATTGATCAAAACCAGGTTTAATGGACTGTTTCAGTGTGGTACCACATTACTACGTGATCCTAACCAGAAAAAACCCAGGATCCGTTCAACAAGTATGTGAGGAATGCGAAAGTATGAGTCTGATGAGGGAAAATCCGACACCTATCCGTGTCCTAACCGGCGTTATCCTATAGAACGTTGATCGAGACCAGGATTAATCGACTGTTTCAGTGTGGTGCCACTATACTACGTGATCCAAACCAGAAAAAGCCAGGGATCTGTTCAACAAGTATGTAAAATATGCGATAGTATGAGTCTGATGAGGGCAAATCCCAGGCCTGACCTAGACCTAACATGCGTTATCATCTAAAATATTTATCGAGACCAGGTTGAATTGACTGTTTCAGTGTGGTACCACATTACTACGTGATCCAAACCAGAAAAAGCCAGGGATCTGTTCAACAAGTATGTAAAATATGCGATAGTATGAGTCTGACAAGGGCAAATCCCAGGCCTAACCTAGACCTAACATGCGTTATCCTCTAAAATACTGATCGAAACCAGGTTTCATGGACTGTTTCAGTGTGATACCACATTACCACATGATCCAAATCAGAAAAAGCAATGGATCTGGCTAACAAGTATGAGAAATATGCGACAGTATGAGCCTGATGAGAGCAAATCCCAGATCTTATCCAGACCTAACATGCGTTATCCTCAAAAATATTGATCGAAACCAGGTTTAATGGACTGTTTCAGTGTGGTACCACGTTACTACGTGATCCAGACCAGTGAAAGCCCAGAATCTGGCCATCAAGTTTGGGAAATATGCGAAAGTACGTGCCTGACGAGGGCAAATCCCAGACCTTTCCCAGACGTAACATGCGTTATCCTCTAAAATATTGGTCGAAACCAGGTTTCATAGACTGTTTCAGTGTGATACCACATTAACACGTGATCCAAACCAGAAGAAGCAATGGATCTGGCTAACAAGTATGAGAAATATACGACAGTATGAGCCTGATGAGGGCAAATCCCACACCTAACCGTGTCCTAACCGGCGATATCCTATAAAATGTTGAACGAGACCAGGATTAATCAACCGTTTCAGTGTGGTACCACTTTACTACGTGATCCAAACCAGAAAATGCCAGGGATCTGTTCAACAAGTATGTGATATATGCGAAAGTATGTGTCTGATGAGGGCAAATCCCAGGCCTAACCTAGACCTAACATGCGTTATCCTCTAAAATACTGATCGAAACCAGGTTTCATGGACTGTTTCAGTGTGATACCACATTAGCACGTGAACCAAACCAGAAAAAGCAATGGATCTGGCTAACACGTATGAGAAATATGCGACAGTATGAGCCTGATGAGAGCAAATCCCTGATCTTATCCAGACCTAACATGCGTTATCCTAAAATATTGATCGAAACCAGGTTTAATGGACTGCTTCAGTCTGGTACCACGTTACTACGTGATCCAGACTAGTGAAAACCCAGAATCTGGCCATCAAGTTTGAGAAATATGCGAACGTACGAGCCTGATGAGAGCAAATCCCAGACCTAACCAAGACCTAACAAGCGTTATCCTCTAAAATATTGATCGAGACCAGGTATAATTGACTGTTTCAGTGTGGTACTACATCAGTATGTGATCCAATCCTGAAAAAGCAATGTATCTGGCCAACAGGTATGAGAAATATGCGAAAGTATGAGCCTGATGAGTGCAAATCCCACACCTAACCTAGACCTAACATGCGTTATCATCTAAAATATTGATCGAAACCAGGTTTAATGGACTGTTTCAGTGTGGTACCTCATTACTACGTGATCCAGACCAGAAAAAAACCCAGGATCTGGACAACAAGTATGAGAAATATGCGAAAGTATGAGTCCGATGAGTGCAAATCCCAGGCCTAACCATGACCTAACATGAGTTACCATCTAAAATATTTATCGAGACCAGGTTTAATGGACTGTTTCAGTGTGGTACCACCTTACTACGTGATCCAAACCAGAAAAAGCCAGGGATCTGTTCAACAGGTATGTGAAATATGCCAAAGTATGAATCTGATGAGGGCAAATCCCAGGCCTAACCTAGACCTAACATGCGTTATCCTCTAAAATATTGATCGAATCCAGGTTTCATGGACTGTTTCAGTGTGATACCACATTACCACGTGATCCAAACCAGAAAAAGCAATGGATCTGGCTAACAAGTATGAGAAATATGCGACAGTATGAGCCTGATGAGGGCAAATCCCACACCTATCCGTGTCCTACCCGGCGTTATCCTATAAAATGTTGATCGAGACCATGATTAATCGACTGTTTCAGTGTGGTACCACTTTAGAACGTGATCCAAACCAGAAAAAGCCAGGGATCTTTACAACAAGTATGTGAATAATGCGAACGTATGAGCCTGACGAGGGCAAATCCCAGACCTTTCCCAGACATAGCATGCGTTATCCTCTAAAATATTGGTCGAAACCAGGTTTCATGGACTGTTTCAGTGTGATACCACATTACCACGTGATCCAAACCAGAGAAAGCAATGGATCTGGCTAGCAAGTATGAGAAATATGCGACAGTATGAGCCTGATGAGGCCAAATCCCACACCTATCCGTGTCCTAACCGGCGTTATCCTATAAAATGTTGATCGAGACCAGGATTAATCGACTGTTTCAGTGTGGTACCACTATACTACGTGAGCCAAACCAGAAAAAGCCAGGGATCTGTACAACAAGTATGTGAAAAATGCGAACGTATGAGCCTGACGAGGGCAAATCCCAGACCTATCCCAGACATAACATGCGTTGTCCTCTAAAATATTGGTCGAGACCAGGTTTCATGGACTGTTTCAGTGTGATACCACATTACCACGTGATCCAAACCAGAAAAAGCAATGGATCTGGCTAACAAGTATGAGAAATATGCGACAGTATGAGCCTGATGAGGGCAAATCCCACACCTAACCGTGTCCTAACCGGCGTTATCCTATAAAATGGTGAACGAAACCAGGATTAATCGACTGTTTCAGTGTGGTACCACTTTACTACGTGATCCAAACCAGAAAAAGCAAGGGATCTGCTCAACAAGTATGTGAAATATGCGAAGGTATGAGTCTGATGGGGGCAGATCCCAGACCTATCCCAGACCTGACATGCGTTATCATCTAAAATATTGATCAAAACCAGGTTTAATGGACTGTTTCAGTGTGGTACCACATTACGACGTGATCCAAACCAGAAAAAGCAATGGATCTGGCTAACAAGTATGAGAAATATGCGACAGTATGAGCCTGATAAGGGCAAATCCTAGACCTATCCCAGACCTAACTTGCGTTATCCTCTAAAATATTTATCAAGACCAGATTTAATTGAATGTTTCAGTGTGGTACCACATTACTACGTGATCCAAACCAGAAAAAACCCAGGATCCGTTCAACAAGTATGTGAGGAATGCGAAGGTATGAGCCTGATGCGGGCAAATCCTGGACCTAACCCAGACCTAACATGCGTTATCCTCTAAAATGTTGATCGTGTCCAGGTTTAATCGACTGTTTCAGTGTGGTACCACATTACTACCTGATCCAAACCTGAAATAACCCAGGATCTGTTCAACAAGTATGTGAAGAATGCGAAAGTATGAGTCTGATGAAGGCAAATCCCAGGCCTAACCTAGACCTAACATGCGTTATCATCTAAAATATTGATCGAAACCGGGTTTAATGGACTGTTTCAGTGTGGTACCACATTACTACGTGATCCAGACCAGAAAAAAACCCAGGATCTGGCCAACAAGTATGAGAAATATGCGAAAGTATGAGTCCGATGAGTGCAAATCCCAGGCCTAACCAAGACCTAACATGAGTTATCATCTAAAATATTTATCGAGACCAGGTTGAATTGACTGCTATAGGGCGGTACAACATCACTACGTGATCCAAACCAGTGAAAGCACAGAATCTGGCCATCAAGTTTGAGAAATATGCGAAACTATGAGCCTGATGAGGGCAAATCCCAGACCTATCCCAGACCTAACATGCGTTATCCTCTAAAATATTTATCAAGACCAGGTTTAATTAAATGTTTCAGTGTGGTACCACATTACTACGTGATCCAAACCAGAAAAACCCAGGATCTGTTTCCACAAGCATGTGAAGAATGCGAAGGTATGAGTCTGATGAGGGCAGATCCCAGACCTATCCCAGACCTAACATGCGTTATCATCTAAAATATTGATCAAAACCAGGTTTAATGGACTGTTTCAGTGTGGTACCACATTACTACGTGATCCTAACCAGAAAAAACCCAGGATCCGTTCAACAAGTATGTGAGGAATGCGAAAGTATGAGTCTGATGAGGGAAAATCCGACACCTATCCGTGTTCTAACCGGCGTTATCCTATAGAACGTTGATCGAGACCAGGATTAATCGACTGTTTCAGTGTGGTACCACTATACTACGTGATCGAAACCAGAAAAAGCCAGGGATCTGTTCAACAAGTATGTAAAATATGCGATAGTATGAGTCTGATGAGGGCAAATCCCAGGCCTGACCTAAACCTAACATGCGTTATCATCTAAAATATTTATCGAGACCAGGTTGAATTGACTGTTTCAGTGTGGTAACACATTACTACGTGATCCAAACCAGAGAAAGCCAGGGATCTGTTCAACAAGTATGTAAAATATGCGATAGTATGAGTCTGACAAGGGCAAATCCCAGGCCTAACCTAGACCTAACATGCGTTATCCTCTAAAATACTGATCGAAACCAGGTTTCATGGACTGTTTCAGTGTGATACCACATTACCACATGATCCAAATCAGAAAAAGCAATGGATCTGGCTAACAAGTATGAGAAATATGCGACAGTATGAGCCTGATGAGAGCAAATCCCAGATCTTATCCAGACCTAACATGCGTTATCCTCAAAAATATTGATCGAAACCAGGTTTAATGGACTGTTTCAGTGTGGTACCACGTTACTACGTGATCCAGACCAGTGAAAGCCCAGAATCTGGCCATCAAGTTTGGGAAATATGCGAAAGTACGTGCCTGACGAGGGCAAATCCCAGACCTATCCCAGACATAACATGCGTTATCCTCTAAGATATTGGTCGGAACCAGGTTTCATGGACTGTTTCAGTGTGATACCACATTACCACGTGCTCCAAACCAGAAAAAGCAGTGGATCTGGCTAACAAGTATGAGAAATATGCGACAGTATGAGCCTGATGAGGGCAAATCCCACACCGAACCGTGTCCTAACCGGCGTTATCCTGTAAAATGTTGAACGAGACCAGGATTAATCGACTGTTTCAGTGTGGTACCACTTTGCTACGTGAGCCAAACCAGAAAAAGCCAGGGATCTGTACAACAAGTATGTGAAAAATGCGAACGTATGAGCCTGACGAGGGCAAATCCCAGACCTATCCCAGACATAACATGCGTTGTCCTCTAAAATATTGGTCGAGACCAGGTTTCATGGACTGTTTCAGTGTGATACCACATTACCACGTGATCCAAACCAGAAAAAGCAATGGATCTGGCTAACAAGTATGAGAAATATGCGACAGTATGAGCCTGATGAGGGCAAATCCCACACCTAACCGTGTCCTAACCGGCGTTATCCTATAAAATGTTGAACGAAACCAGGATTAATCGACTGTTTCAGTGTGGTACCACTTTACTACGTGATCCAAACCAGAAAAAGCAAGGGATCTGCTCAACAAGTATGTGAAATATGCGAAGGTATGAGTCTGATGGGGGCAGATCCCAGACCTATCCCAGACCTGACATGCGTTATCATCTAAAATATTGATCAAAACCAGGTTTAATGGACTGTTTCAGTGTGGTACCACATTACGACGTGATCCAAACCAGAAAAAGCAATGGATCTGGCTAACAAGTATGAGAAATATGCGACAGTATGAGCCTGATAAGGGCAAATCCTAGACCTATCCCAGACCTAACATGCGTTATCCCCTAAAATATTTATCAAGACCAGGTTTAATTGAATGTTCCAGTGTGGTACCACATTACTACGTGATCCAAACCAGAAAAACCCAGGATCTGTTCAACAAGCATGTGAAGAATGCGAAGGTATGAGTCTGATGAGGGCAGATCCCAGATCTGTCCCAGACCTAACATGCGTTATCATCTAAAATATTGATCAAAACCAGGTTTAATGGACTGTTTCAGTGTGGTACCACGTTACTACGTGATCCTAACCAGAAAAAACCCAGGATCCGTTCAACAAGTATGTGAGGAATGCGAAGGTATGAGCCTGATGCGGGCAAATCCTGGACCTAACCCAGACCTAACATGCGTTAACCTCTAAAATGTTGATCGTGTCCAGGTTTAATCGGCTGTTTCAGTGTGGTACCACATTACTACCTGATCCAAACCTGAAATAACCCAGGATCTGTTCAACAAGTATGTGAAGAATGCGAAAGTATGAGTCTGATGAAGGCAAATCCCAGGCCTAACCTAGACCTAACATGCGTTATCATCTAAAATATTGATCGAAACCAGGTTTAATGGACAGTTTCAGCGTGGTACCACATTACTACGTGATCCAGACCAGAAAAAAACCCAGGATCTGGCCAACAAGTATGAGAAATATGCGAAAGTATGAGCCCGATGAGTGCAAATCCCAGGCCTAACCAAGACCTAACATGAGCTATCGTCTAAAATATTTATCGAGACCAGGTTGAATTGACTGCTATAGGGCGGTACAACATCACTACGTGATCCAAACCAGTGAAAGCACAGAATCTGGCCAACAAGTTTGAGAAATATGCGAAACTATGAGCCTGATGAGGGCAAATCCCAGACCTATCCCAGACCTAACATGCGTTATCCTCTAAAATATTTACCAAGACCAGGTTTAATTGAATGTTTCAGTGTGGTACCACATTACTACGTGATCCAAACCAGAAAAACCCAGGATCTGTTCAACAAGCATGTGAAGAATGCGAAGGTATGAGTCTGATGAGGGCAGATCCCAGACCTATCCCAGACCTAACATGCGTTATCATCTAAAATATTGATCAAAACCAGGTTTAATGGACTGTTTCAGTGTGGTACCACATTACTTCGTGATCCTAACCAGAAAAAACCCAGGATCCGTTCAACAAGTATGTGAGGAATGCGAAAGTATGAGTCTGATGAGGGAAAATCGCAGGCGTAACCTAGACCTAACATGCGTTATCCTCTAAAATATTGGTCGAAACCAGGTTTCATGGACTGTTTCAGTGTGATACCACATTACCACGTGATCCAAACCAGAAAAAGCAATGGATCTGGCTAACAAGTATGAGAAATATGCGACAGTATGAGCCTGATGAGGGCAAATCCGACACCTAACCGTGTCCTAACCGGCGTTATCCTATAAAATGTTGATCGAGTCCAGGATTAATCGACTGTTTCAGTGTGGTACCACTATACTACGTGATCCAAACCAGAAAAAGCCAGGGATCTGTTCAACAAGTATTTAAAATATGCGATAGTATGAGACTGATGAGGGCAAATCCCAGGCCTGAACTAGACCAAACATGCGTTATCCTCTAAAATACTGATCGAAACCAGGTTTCATGGACTGTTTCAGTGTGATACCACAGTACACTGTACGTGATCCAAACCAGAAAAAGCAATGGATCTGGCTAACAAGTATGAGAAATATACGACAGTATGAGCCTGATGAGGGCAAATCCGACACCTAACCGTGTCCTAACCGGCGTTATCCTATAAAATGTTGAACGAGACCAGGATTAATCGACTGTTTCAGTGTGGTACCACTTTACTACGTGATCCAAACCAGAAATAGCCAGGGATCTGTTCAACAAGTATGTGAAGTATGCGAAAGTATGAGTCTGATGAGGGGAAATCCCAGGCCTAACCTATACCTAATATGCGTTATCCTCTAAAATATTGATCGAAAGCAGCTTTAATGGACTGTTTCAGTGTGGTACCACATTAGTACGTGAGCCAAACCAGAATAAGCCAGGGATCTGTTCAACAAGAATGTGAAAAACTCGAATATATGACCCTGATGAGAGCAAATCCCAGACCTAACCAAGACCTAACATGCGTTATTCTCTAAAATATTGATCGAAACCAGGTTTAATCGACTGTTTCAGAGTGGTACCACATTACTACCTGATCCAAACCAGAAATAACCCAGGATCCGTTCAACAAGTATGTGAAGAATGCGAAAGTATGAGTCTGATGAGGGCAAATCCCAGGCCTAACCTAGACCTAACATGCGTTATCATCTAAAATATTTATCGAGACCAGGTTGAATTGACTGTTTCAGTGTGGTATCACATTACTGCGTGATCCAAACCAGAAAAAGCCCAGGACCTGTTCAACAAGCATGTGAAGAATGCGAAGGTATGAGTCTGATGTGGGCAGATCCCAGACCTATCCCAGACCTAACATGCGTTATCATCTAAAATATTGACCAAAACCAGGTTTAATGGACTGTTTCAGTGTGGTACCACCTTACTACGTGATCCAAACCAGAAAAAGCCAGGGATCTGTTCAACAGGTATGTGAAATATGCGAAAGTATGAGTCTGATGAGGGCAAATCCCAGGCCTAACCTAGACCTATCATGCGTTATGCTCTAAAATATTGATCGAAACCAGGTCTAATGGACCGTTTCAGTGTGGTACCACATTACTACGTGATCCAGACCAGAAAAAGCCCTGTATCTGGCCAACAAGTATGAGAAATATGCGAAAGTATGAGCCTGATGCGGGCAAATCCTGCACCTGACCCAGACCTAACATGCGTTATCCTCTAAAATATTGATCGAGACCAGGTATAATTGACTGTTTCAGTGTGGTACTACATCAGTATGTGATCCAATCCAGAGAAAGCAACGTATCTGACCAACAGGTATGAGAAATATGCGAAAGTATGAGCCTGGTGAGTGCAAATCCCACACCTAACCGAGTCCTAACCGGCGTTATCCTCTAAAATGTTGATCGTGTCCAGGTTTAATCGACTGTTTCAGTGTGGTACCACATTACTACGTGATCCAAACCAGAAAAACCCAGGATCTGTTCAACAAGCATGTGAAGAATGCGAAGGTATGAGTCTGATGAGGGCAGATCCCAGACCTATCCCAGACCTAACATGCGTTATCATCTAAAATATTGATCAAAACCAGGTTTAATGGACTGTTTCAGTGTGATACCACAGTACACTGTACGTGATCCAAACCAGAAAAAGCAATGGATCTGGCTAACAAGTATGAGAAATATACGACAGTATGAGCCTGATGAGGGCAAATCCGACACCTAACCGTGTCCTAACCGGCGATATCCTATAAAATGTTGAACGAGACCAGGATTATTCGGCCGTTTCAGTGTGGTACCACTATACTACGTGATCCAAACCAGAAAAAGCCAGGGATCTGTTCAACAAGTATGTGAAGTATGCGAAAGTATGAGTCTGATGAGGGCAAATCCCAGATCCTATCCAGACCTAACATACGTTATCCTCAAAAATATTGATCGAAACCAGGTTTAATGGACTGTTTCAGTGTGGTACCACCTTACTACGTGATCCAAACCAGAAAAAGCCAGGGATCTGTTCAACAGGTATGTGAAATATGCGAAAGTATGAGTCTGATGAGGGCAATCCCCAGGCCTAACCTAGACCTAACATGCGTTATCCTCTAAAATACTGATCGAAACCAGGTTTCATGGACTGTTTCAGTGTGATACCACATTACGACGTGATCCAAACCAGAAAAAGCAATGGATCTGGCTGACAAGTATGAGAAATATGCGACAGTATGAGCCTGATGAGGGCAAATCCCACACCTAACCGTGTCCTAACCGGCGTTATCCTGTGAAATGTTGAACGAGACCAGGTTTAATGGACTGTTTCAGTGTGGTACCACCTTACTACGTGATCCAAACCAGAAAAAGCCAGGGATGTGTTCAACCGGTATGTGAAATATGCGAAAGTATGAGTCTGATGAGGGCAAATCCCAGGCCTAACCTAGACCTAACATGCGTTATCCTCTAAAATATTGATCGAATCCAGGTTTCATCGACTGTTTCAGTGTGATACCACATTACCACGTGATCCAAACCAGAAAAAGCAATGGTTCTGGCTAACAAGTATGAGGAATATGCGACAGTATGAGCCTGATGAGGGCAAATCCCACACCTATCCGTGACCTACCCGGCGTTATCCTATAAATTGTTGATCGAGATCAGGATTAATCGACTGTTTCAGTGTGGTACCACTTTAGAACGTGATCCAAACCAGAAAAAGCCAGGGATCTTTACATCAAGTATGTGAAAAATGCGAACGTATGAGCCTGACGAGGGCAAATCCCAGACCTTTCCCAGACATAACATGCGTTATCCTCTAAAATATTGGTCGAAACCAGGTTTCATGGACTGTTTCAGTGTGATACCACATTACCACGTGATCCTAACCAGAGAAAGCAATGGATCTGGCTAACAAGTATGAGAAATATGCGACAGTATGAGCCTGATGAGGCCAAATCCCACACCTATCCGTGTCCTAACCGGCGTTATCCTATAAAATGTTGATCGAGACCAGGATTAATCGACTGTTTCAGTGTGGTACCACTATACTACGTGATCCAAACCAGAAAAAGCCAGGGATCTGTTCAACAAGTATGTAAAATATGCGATAGTATGAGTCTGATGAGGGCAAATCCCAGGCCTAACCTAGACCTAACATGCGTCATCCTCTAAAATACTGATCGAAACCAGGTTTCATGGACTGTTTCAGTGTGATACCACATTACCACGTGATCCAAATCTGAAAAAGCAATGGATCTGGCTAACAAGTATGAGATATATGCGACAGTATGAGCCTGATGAGGGCAAATCCTAGACCGAACCCAGACCTAACATGCGTTATCCTCTAAAATATTGATCGAAAACAGGTTTAGTTGACTGCTTCTGAGTGGTACCACTTTACTACGTGATCCAAACCAGAAAAAGCCCCAGAATCTGGCCATCAAGTATGAGAAATATGCGAACGTACGAGCCAGCTGAGAGCAAATCCCAGACCTAACCAAGACCTAACATGCGTTATTCTCTAGAATATTGATCGATACCTGGTTTAATCGACTGTTTCAGTGTGGTACCACTTTACTACGTGATCCAAACCAGAAAAAGCCAGGGATCTGTTCAACAGGTATGTGAAATATGCGAAAGTATGAGTCTGATGAGGGCAAACCCCAGGCCTAACCTAGACCTAACATGCGTTATCCTCTAAAATACCGATCGAAACCAGGTTTCATGGACTGTTTCAGTGTGATACCACATTACGACATGATCCAAACCAGAAAAAGCAATGGATCTGGCTAACAAGTATGAGAAATATGCGACAGTATGAGCCTGATGAGTTCAAACCCAGGCCAAACCTAGACATAACATGCGTTATCCTGTAAAGTATTGATCAAAACCAGGTTTAATCGACTGTTTCAGTGTGGTACCACATTACTATGTGATCCAAACCAGAAAAAAACCCAGTATTCGTTCAACAAGTATGTGAAGAATGCGAAAGTATGTGTCTGATGAGGGAAAATCCCAGGCCTAACTTAGACCTGACATGTGTTACCCTCTAAAATATTGATCGAATCCAGGTTTCATGGACTGTTTCAGTGTGATACCACATTACCACGTGATCCAAACCAGAAAAAGCCAGGGATCTGTTTAACAGGTATGTGAAATATGCGAAAGTATGAGTCTGATGAGGGCAAATCCCAGGCCTAACCTAGACCTAACATGCGTTATCCTCTAAAATATTGATCGAATCCAGGTTTCATGGACTGTTTCAGTGTGATACCACATTACCACGTGATCCAAACCAGAAAAAGCAATGGATCTGGCTAACAAGTATGAGGAATATGCGACAGTATGGGCCTGATGAGGGCAAATCCCACACCTATCCGTGACCTACCCGGCGTTATCCTATGAAATGTTGATCGAGATCAGGATTAATCGACTGTTTCAGTGTGGTACCACTTTAGAACGTGATCCAAACCAGAAAAAGCCAGGGATCTTTACATCAAGTATGTGAAAAATGCGAACGTATGAGCCTGACGAGGGCAAATCCCAGACCTTTCCCAGACATAACATGCGTTATCCTCTAAAATACTGATCGAAACCAGGTTTCATGGATTGTTTCAGTGTGATACCACATTACGACATGATCCAAACCAGAAAAAGCAATGGATCGGGCTAACAAGTATGAGAAATATGCGACAGTATGAGCCTGATGAGTGCAAATCCTAGACCTAACCCAGACCTAACATGCGTTATCCTCTAAAATATTTATCAAGACCAGGTTTAATTGACTGTTTCAGTGTGGCATCACATTACTACGTGATCCAAACCAGTGGGAGCCCAGTATCTGGCCAACAAGAATGAGAAATATGCGAAAGTATGACCCTGATGAAAGCAAATCGCAGACCTTATCCAGACCTAGCATATGTTATCCTCAAAAATATTGGTCGAAACCAGGTTTAATGGACTGTCTCAGTGTGGTACCACGTTACTACGTGATCCAGATCAGTGAAAGCCCAGAATCTGGCCATCAAATATGAGAAATATGCGAACGTACGATCCTGATGAGAGCAAATCCCAGACCTAACCAAGACCTAACATGCGCGAAGTTCTAAAATATTGATCGAAACCAGGTTTAATGGACTGATGCAGCGTGGTACCACATTACTACGTGATCCAGACCAGAAAAAAACCCAGGATCTGGCCAACAAGTATGCGAAATATGCGAAAGTATGAGTCTGATGAGGCCAAATCCCAGGACTAACCTTGACCTAGCATGAGTTATCCTCTAAACTATTCATCGAAACCAGGTTTAATGGGCTGTATCAGTGTGATACCACATTACCACATGATCCAAACCAGGAAAAGCCCGGGATCGGGCCAACTAGTATGTGAAGAATGCGAAAGTATGAGCCTGACGAGGGCAAATCCCGGACCTATCCCAGACATAACCTGCGTTATCCTCCAAAATATTGATCGAAACCAGGTTTAATTGACTGTTTCAGTGTGGTACCACATTACTACGTGATCCAAACCAGAAAAAGCCCGGAACCTGGTAATCAAGTATGAGAAATATCCGAAAATACGAGCCTGATGAGAGCAAATCCCAGACCTTACCTAGACCTAACATGAGTTACTCTCTAAGATATTGATCGAAACCAGGTTTAATGGACTGTTTCAGTGTGGTACCACATTACTACGTGATACAAACCCGAAAAAACCCAGGATCTGTTCAACAAGTATGTGTAGAATGCGAAAGTATGTGTCTGATTAGGGCAAATCCCAGGCCTAACCTAGGCATAACATGCGTTATCCTCTAAAATATTGATCGAAACCAGGTTTAATCGACTGTTACAGTGTGGTACCACATTACTATGTGATCCAAACCAGAAAAAGCCAGGGATCTGTTCAACAAGTATGTGAAATATGCGAAAGTATGAGTCTGATGAGGGCAATCCCCAGGCCTAACCTAGACCTAACATGCGTTATCCTCTAAAATACTGATCGAAACCAGGTTTCATGGACTGTTTCAGTGTGATACCACATTACGACGTGATCCAAACCAGAAAAAGCAATGGATCTGGCTGACAAGTATGAGAAATATGCGACAGTATGAGCCTGATGAGGGCAAATCCCACACCTAACCGTGTCCTAACCGGCGTTATCCTGTAAAATGTTGAACGAGACCAGGTTTAATGGACTGTTTCAGTGTGGTACCACCTTACTACGTGATCCAAACCAGAAAAAGCCAGGGATCTGTTCAACAGGTATGTGAAATATGCGAAAGTATGAGTCTGATGAGGGCAAATCCCAGGCCTAACCTAGACCTAACATGCGTTATCCTCTAAAATATTGATCGAATCCAGGTTTCATGGACTGTTTCAGTGTGATACCACATTACCACGTGATCCAAACCAGAAAAAGCAATGGATCTGGCTAACAAGTATGAGGAATATGCGACAGTATGAGCCTGATGAGGGCAAATCCCACACCTATCCGTGACCTACCCGGCGTTATCCTATAAATTGTTGATCGAGATCAGGATTAATCGACTGTTTCAGTGTGGTACCACTTTAGAACGTGATCCAAACCAGAAAAAGCCAGGGATCTTTACATCAAGTATGTGAAAAATGCGAACGTATGAGCCTGACGAGGGCAAATCCCAGACCTTTCCCAGACATAACATGCGTTATCCTCTAAAATATTGGTCGAAACCAGGTTTCATGGACTGTTTCAGTGTGATACCACATTACCACGTGATCCTAACCAGAGAAAGCAATGGATCTGGCTAACAAGTATGAGAAATATGCGACAGTATGAGCCTGATGAGGCCAAATCCCACACCTATCCGTGTCCTAACCGGCGTTATCCTATAAAATGTTGATCGAGACCAGGATTAATCGACTGTTTCAGTGTGGTACCACTATACTACGTGATCCAAACCAGAAAAAGCCAGGGATCTGTTCAACAAGTATGTAAAATATGCGATAGTATGAGTCTGATGAGGGCAAATCCCAGGCCTAACCTAGACCTAACATGCGTTATCCTCTAAAATACTGATCGAAACCAGGTTTCATGGACTGTTTCAGTGTGATACCACATTACCACGTGATCCAAATCAGAAAAAGCAATGGATCTGGCTAACAAGTATGAGATATATGCGACAGTATGAGCCTGATGAGGGCAAATCCTAGACCGAACCCAGACCTAACATGCGTTATCCTCTAAAATATTGATCGAAAACAGGTTTAGTTGACTGCTTCTGAGTGGTACCACTTTACTACGTGATCCAAACCAGAAAAAGCCCCAGAATCTGGCCATCAAGTATGAGAAATATGCGAACGTACGAGCCAGCTGAGAGCAAATCCCAGACCTAACCAAGACCTAACATGCGTTATTCTCTAGAATATTGATCGATACCTGGTTTAATCGACTGTTTCAGTGTGGTACCACTTTACTACGTGATCCAAACCAGAAAAAGCCAGGGATCTGTTCAACAGGTATGTGAAATATGCGAAAGTATGAGTCTGATGAGGGCAAACCCCAGGCCTAACCTAGACCTAACATGCGTTATCCTCTAAAATACCGATCGAAACCAGGTTTCATGGACTGTTTCAGTGTGATACCACATTACGACATGATCCAAACCAGAAAAAGCAATGGATCTGGCTAACAAGTATGAGAAATATGCGACAGTATGAGCCTGATGAGTTCAAACCCAGGCCAAACCTAGACATAACATGCGTTATCCTGTAAAGTATTGATCAAAACCAGGTTTAATCGACTGTTTCAGTGTGGTACCACATTACTATGTGATCCAAACCAGAAAAAAACCCAGTATACGTTCAACAAGTATGTGGAAAATGCGAAAGTATGTGTCTGATGAGGGCAAATCCCAGGCCTAACCCAGACCTAACATGCGATATCCTCTAAAATATCGATCGAAGCTGAGTTTCATTTACTGTTTCAGTGTGCTACCACATTACTACGTGATCCAATCCAGAAAAAGTCCAGGATCTAGCCATGAAGTATGAGAAATATGCGGAATTAAGAGCCAGATTAGGGCAAATCCTAGACCTAACCCAGACCTAACATGCGTTATCCTCTGAAATATTTATCAAGACTAGGTTTAATTGAATGTTTCAGTGTGGTACCACATTACTACGTGATCCAATCCAGAAAAAGTCCAGGATCTAGCCATGAAGTATGAGAAATATGCGAAATTATGAGCCTGATTAGGGCAAATCCTAGACCTAACCCAGACCTTCCATGCGTTATCCACTGAAATATTTATCAAGACCAGGTTTAATTGATTGTTTCAGTGTGGTACCACATTACTACGTGATCCAAACCAGAAAAAAACCCAGGACCTTTACAACAAGTATGTGAAGAATGCGATAGCATGAGCCTAACAAGGGCAAATCCCAGACCTATCCCAGACATTACTAGCGTTATCATCTAAGATATTGATCGAAACCAGGTTTAATCGACTGTTTCAGTGTGGTACCACATTACTACGTGATCCAATCCAGAAAAAGCCCTGGATCTAGCCATCAAGTATGAGAAATATGCGAAAGTATGAGCCTGATGAGGGCAAATCCTAGACCTAACCCAGACCTAACATGCGTTATCCTTTAAAATATTTATCAAAACCAGGTTTAATTGAATGTCTCAGTGTGGTACCACCTTACTACGTGATCCAAACTAAAAAAAACCCGGGGTCTGTTCAAGAAGTATGTGAAAAACGCGGAACTATGAGCCCGATGAGGGCAAATCCCAGAACTATCCCAGCCGTAACATGCGTTATCCTCTAAAATATTGATTGAAACCAGGTTTAATGGGCTGTTTCAGTGTGGTACCACATTACTACGGGATCCAAACCAGAAAAAGCACAGAATCTGGCCATCAAGTATGAGACATATGCGAAAGTACGAGCCTGATGAGAGCAAATCCCAGACCTAACCAAGACCTAACATGCGTTATTTTCTAAAATATTGATCGAAACCAGGATTAATGGACTGTTCCAGTGTGGTACCACATTACTACGGGATCCAAACCAGAAAAAGCACAGAATCTGGCCATCAAGTATGAGAAAAATGCGAAAGTACGAGCCTGATCAGAGCAAATCCCAGTCCTAACCTAGGCCTAACATGAGTTATTCTCCAAAATATTGATCGAAACCAGGTTTAATGGACTGTTTCAGTGGGGTACCACATTACTACGTGATCCAAACCAGAAAAATACCCAGGATCTGTTCAAGAAGTATGTGGATATTGCGAACGTATGTGTCTGATGAGGGCAAATCCCAGGCCTAACCTAGACATAACATGCGTTACCCTCAAAAATATTTATCAAGACCAGTTTTAATTGAATGTTTCAGTGTGGTACCACATTACTACGTGATCCAAACCAGAAAAAACCCAGGATCTGTTCAACAAGTATGTGGAAAATGCGAAAGTATGTGTCTGATGAGGGCAAATCCCAGGCCTAACCTAGACATAACATGCGTTATCCTCTAAAATATTGATCGAAACCAGGTTTAATGGACTGTTTCAGTGTGGTACCACATTACTACGGGATCCAAACCAGAAAAAGCACAGAATCTGGCCATCAAGTATGAGAAATATGCGAAAGTACGAGCCTGATCAGAGCAAATCCCAGTCCTAACCTAGGCCTAACATGAGTTATTCTCCAAAATATTGATCGAAACCAGATTTAATGGACTGTTTCAGTGGGGTACCACATTACTACGTGATCCAAACCAGAAAAATACCCAGGATCTGTTCAAGAAGTATGTGGATATTGCGAACGTATGTGTCTGATGAGGGCAAATCCCAGGCCTAACCTAGACATAACATGCGTTACCCTCAAAAATATTTATCAAGACCAGTTTTAATTGAATGTTTCAGTGTGGTACCACATTACTACGTGATCCAAACCAGAAAAAACCCAGGATCTGTTCAACAAGTATGTGGAAAATGCGAAAGTATGTGTCTGA
The DNA here is from genome assembly GCF_051014445.1 of Colletes latitarsis. Lineage (NCBI taxonomy): Eukaryota > Metazoa > Arthropoda > Insecta > Hymenoptera > Colletidae > Colletes > Colletes latitarsis. The sequence goes on from NC_135136.1 coordinate 13,815,755, forward strand.
TGAGGGCAAATCCCAGGCCTAACCTAGACATAACATGCGTTATCCTCTAAAATATTGATCGAAACCAGGTTTAATGGACTGTTTCAGTGTGGTACCACATTACTACGGGATCCAAACCAGAAAAAGCACAGAATCTGGCCATCAAGTATGAGAAATATGCGAAAGTACGAGCCTGATCAGAGCAAATCCCAGTCCTAACCTAGGCCTAACATGAGTTATTCTCCAAAATATTGATCGAAACCAGATTTAATGGACTGTTTCAGTGGGGTACCACATTACTACGTGATCCAAACCAGAAAAATACCCAGGATCTGTTCAAGAAGTATGTGGATATTGCGAACGTATGTGTCTGATGAGGGCAAATCCCAGGCCTAACCTAGACATAACATGCGTTACCCTCAAAAATATTTATCAAGACCAGTTTTAATTGAATGTTTCAGTGTGGTACCACATTACTACGTGATCCAAACCAGAAAAAACCCAGGATCTGTTCAACAAGTATGTGGAAAATGCGAAAGTATGTGTCTGATGAGGGCAAATCCCAGGCCTAACCTAGACATAACATGCGTTATCCTCTAAAATATTGATCGAAACCAGGTTTAATGGACTGTTTCAGTGTGGTACCACATTACTACGGGATCCAAACCAGAAAAAGCACAGAATCTGGCCATCAAGTATGAGAAATATGCGGAATTAAGAGCCAGATTAGGGCAAATCCCAGTCGTAACGTAGGCCTAACATGAGTTATTCTCTAAAATATTGATCGAAAGCAGGTTTAATCGACTGTTTCAGTGTGGTACCACATTACTACGTGATCCAAACCAGAAAAAACCCAGGATCCGTTCAACAAGTATCTGAAGAATCCCCGACGGCGTCAGCACGGTGTGTTATGCGGATGACACACTGGTGCTGGCCGTCGGGGCGCACTGGGGGAGGGCCATGCGTCGCGCGGAGGAGGGGTCGCAACGCGTCGTCGACCGGATCAGGGGGATGAGGATGACGGTGGCGGTCCATAAGACCGAGGTGATTGCGTTTCATTCACCTCGGCAGGATCCGCCACCCCCTCTGATTCGGGTGGGTGAGGCTGACATCGAGGTGAAGCCCCAGATCAGGTATCTGGGGCTGATCCTCGATAGCCACTGGCGTTTCGAGAAGCATTTCCGCTGCCTGGTCCCCCGGTTGGAAAGGATGGTTGCGGCTCTGGGCCAGATCCTGCCCAATCTGGGGGGCCCGACGGGCCGAGTTCGTCGCCTCTATGTGGCAATGGTCCAGTCGGTGGCCCTATACGGGGCCCCCGTCTGGGCGGACGACCTGGCTGCCTCCCGGCGCAGCATGACTATGCTGCGTCGGGTGCAGAGGCGCATGGCGCTCAGGGTCGTCCGCGGGTATCGGACCATGTCACATGAGGCGGCGACGGTTCTAGCGGGGATGCCGCCCATGGACCTGCTCGCGCGGTCGCACGCGGTGATGTACCGGCACCGCGTCGACCGTCGCGCGGGGGTGGGGGCGGTCCCGGGCGGGCAGGAACCTGCTTGGGGCGATTTGAAGCGCCAGGCCCGGCAGTCCGTGTTGCTCGCGTGGCAGGAGCGGCTGGCTCTGCCAACCGCGGGGCACCGGACTGTCGGGGCTGTTCGGCCACTCCTGAAGGAGTGGCTGGGCAGAGGCCATGGCAGCCTCACCTACCGGCTGGCACAGGTGTTTTCCGGGCATGGCAGCTTCGGAAGATACCTGTGCCGGATAGGGAAGGAGCCGACGGCGCGTTGCTGCCACTGCGACGCTGAGCAGGACACGGCGGATCATACCCTGGAGGTATGCCCCGCGTGGGAGGGGGAGCGCCGTGTCCTGGTCGGCGTCGTCGGGCGGGATGTCTCGCTGCCGGGCGTGGTGCGCGCCATGCTCGGCAGCGAGGAGAAGTGGAGGGCCGTGGCCTCCTTCTGCGAGAACGTAATGTTGCAGAAGGAGGCCGCGGGGAGGGAGCGCGAGGTGCAGCGGCGCGCTGAAGCTCGCGCTCGTGCGGTGGCCCGAGGTCGTCGCCCGGTCGCGAGGCGTCGCGGGCGGCCGCCTCGGCGTGGCGGATGACCTAGGCTGGGAGGGGGGTCCTGAGGGGACCCTCCTCCCGCCAGGCGGCGCCGGGTCGGACCGGTTGGGGGTAGGAGTGCCTCCCCCTACCGGTCCGACGCAAGGGGAGGCACCCTCGGCGGTCTGGTGCGGCCATGAACGCCCGGCCGCCGAGGGGTGGAAACGGGGTCGCGGGCGGTTGCGAGTTGGGGCTCGCAGCCGCCACTAAACGCGGCCCCGGGACGGATAGCGGCGGGATGGAGTGGCCCCGTCCCGCCGCTATGAGGCAGTGTGTCTACTGGGGGGACCGATTGTCCCCCCGGGGGATGGGCGCGAAAGCGTGGGCACGGGGAGGATACCGGAAGAATGCTTCGAGCGATTCCCGGTACCCTCCCAAAGCGTGCCGAAGGGTCACCGTGGGGTTTTTAGTGGGTAGGTCCCGCGCCTGTCGTTGTACGGGCGCGGGGAATCCCACACACCCCTCCCACCTCTCCCCAAGGAGGTGGGAGGGAGTCTTTCGAAGATTTTCCCCACGACAAAAAAAAAAAAAAAAAAAAAAGTATCTGAAGAATGCGAAAGTATGTGTCTGATGAGGGCAAATCCTAGAACTAACCCAGACCTAACATGCGTTATCCTCTAAAATATTTATCAAGACCAGGTTTTATTGAATGTTTCAGTGTGGTACCACATTACAATGTGATCCAAACCAGAAAAAGCCCAGAATCTGGCCATCAACTATGAGAAATATGCGAAAATATGACCCTGATGAGGGCAAACCCCAGAACTAACCTAGACCTAACATGCGTTTTCCTCAAAAATATTGATCGACACCAGGTTTAATCGACTGTTTCAGTGTGGTACCACATTACTACGTGATCCAAACCAGAAAAAGCCAGGGATCTGTTCAACAAGTATGTGAAAAATGCGAAAATATGACCCCGATGAGGGCAAATCCCGGACCTATCCCAGACCTAACTTGCGTTATCCTCTAAAATATTGATCGAAACGGGGTTTAATTTACTGTTTCAGGGTGGTACCACATTACTACGTGAGACAATCCAGAAAAAGCCCAGAATCTAGCCATGAAGTATGAGAAATATGCGAAATTATGAGCCCGATTAGGGCAAATCCTAGACCTAACCCAGACCTAACATCCGATATCCTCTAAAATATTTATCAAGACCAGGTTTTATTGAATGTTTCAGTGTGGTACCACATTACAATGTGTTCCAAACCAGAAAAAAACCCAGGATCTGTACAACAAGTATGTGAAGAATGCGAAAGTATGAGCCTGACGAGGGCAAATCCCGGACCTATCTCAGACATAACTTGCGTTATCCTCTAAAATATTGATCAAAACCAGGTTTAATGGACTGTTTCAGTGTGGTACCACATTACTACGTGATCCTAACCAGAAAAAACCCAGGATCCGTTCAACAAGTATGTGAGGAATGCGAAAGTATGAGTTGATGAGGGAAAATCCGACACCTATCCGTGTCCTAACCGGCGTTATCCTATAGAACGTTGATCGAGACCAGGATTAATCGACTGTTTCAGTGTGGTACCACTATACTACGTGATCCAAACCAGAAAAAGCCAGGGATCTGTTCAACAAGTATGTAAAATATGCGATAGTATGTGTCTGATGAGGGCAAATCCCAGGCCTGACCTAGACCTAACATGCGTTATCATCTAAAATATTTATCGAGACCAGGTTGAATTGACTGTTTCAGTGTGGTACCACTTTACTACGTGATCCAAACCAGAAAAAGCCAGGGATCTGTTCAACAAGTATGTAAAATATGCGATAGTATGAGTCTGATAAGGGCAAATCCCAGGCCTAACCTAGACCTAACATGCGTTATCCTCTAAAATATTGATCAAAACCAGGTTTAATGGACTGTTTCAGTGTGATACCACAGTACACTGCACGTGATCCAAACCAGAAAAAGCAATGGATCTGGCTAACAAGTATGAGAAATATACGACAGTATGAGCCTGATGAGGGCAAATCCGACACCTAACCGTGTCCTAACCGGCGTTATCCTATAATATGTTGAACGAGACCAGGATTAATCGACTGTTTCAGTGTTGTACCACTTTACTACGTGATCCAAACCAGAAATAGCCAGGGATCTGTTCAACAAGTATGTGAATTATGCGAAAGTATGAGTCTGATGAGGGCAAATCCCAGGCCTAACCTATACCTAATATGCGTTTTCCTCTAAAATATTGATCGAAAGCAGCTTTAATGGACTGTTTCAGTGTGGTACCACATTAGTACGTGATCCAAACCAGAATAAGCCAGGGATCTGTTCAACAAGAATGTGAAAAACTCGAATGTATGACCCTGATGAGAGCAAATCCCAGACCTAACCAAGACCTAACATGCGTTATTCTCTAAAATATTGATCGAAACCGGGTTTAATCGACTGTTTCAGAGTGGTACCACATTACTACCTGATCCAAACCAGAAATAACCCAGGATCCGTTCAACAAGTATGTGAAGAATGCGAAAGTATGAGTCTGATGAGGGCAAATCCCAGGCCTAACCTAGACCTAACATGCGTTATCATCTAAAATATTTATCGAGACCAGGTTGAATTGACTGTTTCAGTGTGGTATCACATTACTACGTGATCCAAACCAGAAAAAGCCAGGGATCTGTTCAACAAGTATGTGAAATATGCGAAAGTATGAGTCTGATGAGGGCAAATCCCAGATCCTATCCAGACCTAACATGCGTTATCCTCAAAAACATTGATCGAAACCAGGTTTAATGGACTGTTTCAGTGTGGTACCACGTTACTACGTGATCCAGACCAGTGAAAGCCCAGAATCTGGTCATCAAGTTTGAGAAATATGCGAACGTACGAGCCTGATGAGAGCAAATCCCAGACCTAACCAAGATCTAACATGCGTCATTCTCTAGAATATTGATCGAAACCAGGTCTAATGGACCGTTTCAGTGTGGTACCACGTTACTACGTGATCCAGACCAGAAAAAGCCCTGTATCTGGCCGACAAGTATGAGAAATATGCGAAAGTATGAGCCTGATGCGGGCAAATCCTGCACCTGACCCAGACCTAACATGCGTTATCCTCTAAAATATTGATCGAGACCAGGTATAATTGACTGTTTCAGTGTGGTACTACATCAGTATGTGATCCAATCCAGAGAAAGCAACGTATCTGACCAACAGGTACGAGAAATATGCGAAAGTATGAGCCTGGTGAGTGCAAATCCCACACCTAACCGAGTCCTAACCGGCGTTATCCTCTAAAATGTTGATCGTGTCCAGGTTTAATCGACTGTTTCAGTGTGGTACCACATTACTACGTGATCCAAACCAGAAAAACCCAGGATCTGTTCAACAAGCATGTGAAGAATGCGAAGGTATGAGTCTGATGAGGCCAGATCCCAGACCTATCCCAGACCTAACATGCGTTATCATCTAAAATATTGATCAAAACCAGGTTTAATGGACTGTTTCAGTGTGGTACCACCTTACTACGTGATCCAAACCAGAAAAAGCCAGGGATCTGTTCAACAGGTATGTGAAATATGCGAAAGTATGAGTCTGATGAGGGCAAATCCCAGGCCTAACCTAGACCTAACATGCGTTATCCTCTAAAATATTGATCGAATCCAGGTTTCATGGACTGTTTCAGTGTGATACCACATTACCACGTGATCCAAACCAGAAAAAGCAATGGATCTGGCTAACAAGTATGAGGAATATGCGACAGTATGAGCCTGATGAGGGCAAATCCCACACCTATCCGTGACCTACCCGGCGTTATCCTATAAATTGTTGATCGAGATCAGGATTAATCGACTGTTTCAGTGTGGTACCACTTTAGAACGTGATCCAAACCAGAAAAAGCCAGGGATCTTTAAATCAAGTATGTGAAAAATGCGAACGTATGAGCCTGACGAGGGCAAATCCCAGACCTTTCCCAGACATAACATGCGTTATCCTCTAAAATATTGGTCGAAACCAGGTTTCATGGACTGTTTCAGTGTGATACCACATTACCACGTGATCCAAACCAGAGAAAGCAATGGATCTGGCTAACAAGTATGAGAAATATGCGACAGTATGAGCCTGATGAGGCCAAATCCCACACCTATCCGTGTCCTAACCGGCGTTATCCTATAAAATGTTGATCGAGACCAGGATTAATCGACTGTTTCAGTGTGGTACCACTATACTCCGTGATCCAAACCAGAAAAAGCCAGGGATCTGTTCAACAAGTATGTAAAATATGCGATAGTATGAGTCTGATGAGGGCAAATCCCAGGCCTAACCTAGACCTAACATGCGTTATCCTCTAAAATACTGATCGAAACCAGGTTTCATGGACTGTTTCAGTGTGATACCACATTACCACGTGATCCAAATCAGAAAAAGCAATGGATCTGGCTAACAAGTATGAGATATATGCGACAGTATGAGCCTGATGAGGGCAAATCCTAGACCGAACCCAGACCTAGCATGCGTTATCCTCTAAAATATTGATCGAAAACAGGTTTAGTTGACTGCTTCTGAGTGGTACCACTTTACTACGTGATCCAAACCAGAAAAAGCCCCAGAATCTGGCCATCAAGTATGAGAAATATGCGAACGTACGAGCCAGCTGAGAGCAAATCCCAGACCTAACCAAGACCTAACATGCGTTATTCTCTAGAATATTGATCGTTACCTGGTTTAATCGACTGTTTCAGTGTGGTACCACTTTACTACGTGATCCAAACCAGAAAAAGCCAGGGATCTGTTCAACAGGTATGTGAAATATGCGAAAGTATGAGTCTGATAAGGGCAAACCCCAGGCCTAACCTAGACCTAACATGCGTTATCCTCTAAAATACCGATCGAAACCAGGTTTCATGGACTGTTTCAGTGTGATACCACATTACGACATGATCCAAACCAGAAAAAGCAATGGATCTGGCTAACAAGTATGAGAAATATGCGACAGTATGAGCCTGATGAGTTCAAACCCAGGCCAAACCTAGACATAACATGCGTTATCCTGTAAAGTATTGATCAAAACCAGGTTTAATCGACTGTTTCAGTGTGGTACCACATTACTATGTGATCCAAACCAGAAAAAAACCCAGTATACGTTCAACAAGTATGTGAAGAATGTGAAAGTATGTGTCTGATGAGGGAAAATCCCAGGCCTAACTTAGACCTGACATGTGTTACCCTCTAAAATATTGATCGAAACCAGGTTTAATGGACTGTTTCAGTGTGGTACCACATCACTACGTGATGCAAACCTGAAAAAGCCCTGGATCTAGCCATCAAGTATGAGAAATATGCGAAAGTATGAGCCTGATGAGGGCAAATCCTAGACCTAACCCAGACCTAACATGCGTTATCCTTTAAAATATTTATCAAAACCAGGTTTAATTGAATGTCTCAGTGTGGTACCACCTTACTACGTGATCCAAACTAAAAAAAACCCGGGGTCTGTTCAAGAAGTATGTGAAAAACGCGGAACTATGAGCCCGATGAGGGCAAATCCCAGAACTATCCCAGCCGTAACATGCGTTATCCTCTAAAATATTGATTGAAACCAGGATTAATGGACTGTTTCAGTGTGGTACCACATTACTACGGGATCCAGACCAGAAAAAGCACAGAATCTGGCCATCAAGTATGAGACATATGCGAAAGTACGAGCCTGATGAGAGCAAATCCCAGACCTAACCAAGACCTAACATGCGTTATTTTCTAAAATATTGATCGAAACCAGGATTAATGGACTGTTCGAGTGTGGTACCACATTACTACGGGATCCAAACCAGAAAAAGCACAGAATCTGGCCATCAAGTATGAGAAAAATGCGAAAGTACGAGCCTGATCAGAGCAAATCCCAGTCCTAACCTAGGCCTAACATGAGTTATTCTCCAAAATATTGATCGAAACCAGGTTTAATGGACTGTTTCAGTGGGGTACCACATTACTACGTGATCCAAACCAGAAAAATACCCAGGATCTGTTCAAGAAGTATGTGGATATTGCGAACGTATGTGTCTGATGAGGGCAAATCCCAGGCCTAACCTAGACATAACATGCGTTACCCTCAAAAATATTTATCAAGACCAGTTTTAATTGAATGTTTCAGTGTGGTACCACATTACTACGTGATCCAAACCAGAAAAACCCCAGGATCTGTTTAACAAGTATGTGGAAAATGCGAAAGTATGTGTCTGATGAGGGCAAATCCCAGACCTAACCAAGACCTAACATGCGTTATTTTCTAGAATATTGATCGAAACCAGGATTAATGGACTTTCGAGTGTGGTACCACATTACTACGGGATCCAAACCAGAAAAAGCACAGAATCTGGCCATCAAGTATGAGAAATATGCGAAAGTACGAGCCTGATCAGAGCAAATCCCAGACCTAACCTAGGCCTAACATGAGTTATTCTCTAAAATATTGATCGAAAGCAGGTTTAATCGACTGTTTCAGTGTGGTACCACATTACTACGTGATCCAAACCAGAAAAAACCCAGGATCCGTTCAACAAGTATCTGAAGAATGCGAAAGTATGTGTCTGATGAGGGCAAATCCTAGAACTAACCCAGACCTAACATGCGTTATCCTCTAAAATATTTATCAAGACCAGGTTTTATTGAATGTTTCAGTGTGGTACCACATTACAATGTGATCCAAACCAGAAAAAGCCCAGAATCTGGCCATCAACTATGAGAAATATGCGAAAATATGACCCTGATGAGGGCAAACCCCAGAACTAACCTAGACCTAACATGCGTTTTCCTCAAAAATATTGATCGACACCAGGTTTAATCGACTGTTTCAGTGTGGTACCACATTACTACGTGATCCAAACCAGAAAAAGCCAGGGATCTGTTCAACAAGTATGTGAAAAATGCGAAAATATGACCCCGATGAGGGCAAATCCCGGACCTATCCCAGACCTAACTTGCGTTATCCTCTAAAATATTGATCGAAACGGGGTTTAATTTACTGTTTCAGGGTGGTACCACATTACTACGTGAGACAATCCAGAAAAAGCCCAGAATCTAGCCATGAAGTATGAGAAATATGCGAAATTATGAGCCCGATTAGGGCAAATCCTAGACCTAACCCAGACCTAACATCCGATATCCTCTAAAATATTTATCAAGACCAGGTTTTATTGAATGTTTCAGTGTGGTACCACATTACAATGTGCTCCAAACCAGAAAACAACCCAGGATCTGTACAACAAGTATGTGAAGAATGCGAAAGTATGAGCCTGACGAGGGCAAATCCCGGACCTATCTCAGACATAACTTGCGTTATCCTCTAAAATATTGATCGAAACCAGGTTTAATCGACTATTTCAGTGTGGTACCACATTACTACGTGATCCAAACCAGAAAAAGCCCAGAATCTGGCCCTCAAGTATGAGAAAAATGTGAAAGTACGAGCCTAATGAGAGCAAATCCCAGACCTAACCTAGACCTAACATGAGTTATTCACTAAAATATTGATCGAAATCGGGTTTAATCGACTGTTTCAGTGTGGTACCACATTACTACGCGATCGAAACCAGAAAAAACCAGGGATCTGTTCAACTAAGTATGTGAAAAATGCGAAAATATGACCCCGATGAGGGCAAATCCCGGACCTATCCCAGACCTAACTTGCGTTATCCTCTAAAATATTGATCGAAACGAGGTTTAATTTACTGTTTCAGTGTGGTACCACATTACTACGTGATCCAATCCAGAAAAAGCCCAGGTTCTAGCCATAAAGTATGAGAAATATGCGGAATTATGACCCTGATGAGGGCAAATCCCAGGCCTAACCTAGACCTAACATGCGTTATCCTCTAAAATATCGTTCGAAACTGAGTTTCATTTACTGTTTCAGTGTGGTACCACATTACTACGTGATCCAATCCAGAAAAAGTCCAGGATCTAGCCATGAAGTATGAGAAATATGCGGAATTATGAGCCAGATTAGGGCAAATCCTAGACCTAACCCAGACCTAACATGCGTTATCCTCTGAAATATTTATCAAGACCAGGTTTAATTGATTGTTTCAGTGTGGTACCACATTACTACGTGATCGAAACCAGAGAAAACACAGGATCTGACCAACAAGTATGTGGAGAATGCGAAAGTATGTGTCTGATGAGGGAAAATACCAGGCCTAACCTAGACCTAACATGCGTTACCCTCAATAATATTGATCGAAATCAGGTTTAACCGACTGTTTCAGTGTGGCACCACATTACTACGTGATCCAAACCAGAAAAAGCCCAGAATCTGGCCATCAACTATGAGAAATATGCGAAAGTACGAGCCTGATGAGATCAAATCCCAGACCTAACCAAGACTTATCATGCGTTATTCTCTAAAATATTGATCGAATCCGGGTTTAATGGACTGTTTCAGTGGGGTACCACATTACTACGTGATCCGAACCAGAAAAAACGCAGGATCTGTTCAACAAGTATGTGAAGAATGCGAAAGTTTGTGTCTGATAAGGGAAAATCCCAGGCCTAACCTAGACCTAACATGCGTCACCCTCAAAAATATTGATAGAAACCAGGCTTAATCGACTATTTCAGTGTGGTACCACATTACTACGTGATCCAAACCAGAAAAAGCCCAGAATCTGGCCATCAAGTATGAGAAATTTGCGAAAGTACGAGCCTAATGAGAGCAAATCCCAGACCTAACCTAGACCTAACATGAGTTATTCTCAAAAATATTGATCGGAAGCAGGTTTAATCGACAGTTTCAGTGTGGTACCACATTATTACGTGATCCAAACCAGAAAAAACCCAGGATACGTTCAACAAGTATGTGAAGAATGCGAAAGTATGTGACTGATGAGGGAAAATCCCAGGCCTAACTTAGACCTGACATGCGTTCCCTCTAAAATATTGATCGAAACCAGGTTTAATGGACTGTTTCAGTGTGGTACCACATCACTACGTGATGCAAACCAGAAAAATACCCAGGATCCGTTCAACATGTATGTGAAGAATGCGAAAGTATGTGTCTGACGAGGGAAAATCCCAGACCTAACCCAGACCTGACATGCGTTATCCTCTGAAATATTTATCAAGACCAGGTTTTATTGATTGTTTCAGTGTGGTACTACATTACTACGTGATCCAAACCAGAAAAACCCCATGATCTGTTCAAGAAGTATAATGAAAAACTCGAAACTATGAGCCTGATGAGGGCAAATTCCAGACCTATCCCAGACCTAACATGCGTTATCCTCTAAAATATTGACCAAACCAGGTTTAATCGACTGTTTCAGTGTGGTACCACATTACTATGTGATCCAAACCAGAAAAAAACCAGGGATCTGTACACAAGAATGTGAAGAATGCGAAAGTACGAGTCTGATCAGGGCAAATCCCAGACCTATCCCAGACCTAACTTGCGTTGTCCTCTAAAATATTGATCGAGACCAGGTTTAATCGACTATTTCAGTGTGGTACCACATTACTACGTAATGCAAACCAGCAAAAGCCCAGAATCTGGCAATCAACTATGAGAAATATGCGAAAGTACGAGCTTGATGAGATCAAATCCAAGACCTAACGAAGACCTAACATGCGTTATTCTCTAAAATATTGATCGAAACAAGGTTTAATGGACTGTTTCAGTGTGGTACCACATTACTACGGGATCCAAACCAGAAAAAGCACAGAATCTGGCCAACAAGTATGTGGAGAATGCGAAAGTATGTGTCTGATGAGGGAAAATACCAGGCCTAACCTAGACCTAACATGCGTTACCCTCAAGAATATTTATCAAGACCAGGTTTAATCGACTGTTCCAGTGTGGTACCACATTACTACGTGATCCAAACCAGAAAAAAACCCAGGATCTGTACAAGAAGTATGTGAAGAATGCGATAGTTTGAGCCTGACGAGGGCAAATCCCAGACCTGTCCCAGACATAACATGCGTTATCCTCTAAAATATTTATCAAGACCAGGTTTTATTGAACGTTTCAGTGTGGTACCACATTACAATGTGATCCAAACCAGAAAAAGCCCAGGATCTAGCCATGAAGTATGAGAAATATGCGAAATTATGAGCCCGATTAGGGCAAATCCTAGACCTAACCCAGACCTAACATGCGATATCCTCTAAAATATTTATCGACACCAGGTTTAATCGACTGCTTCAGTGTGGTACCACATTACTACGTGATCCAAACCACAAAAAGCCCAGAATCTGGCCATCAAGTATGAGAAATATGTGAAAGTACGAGCCTAATGAGAGCAAATCCCAGACCTAACCTAGACCTAACTTGCGTTATCCTCTAAAATATTGATCGAAACGAGTATTAATTTACAGTTTCAGTGTGGCACCACATTACTACGTGATCCAATCCAGAAAAAGCCCAGGTTCTAGCCATAAAGTATGAGAAATATGCGAAATTATGAGCCTGATTAGGGCAAATCCTAGACCTAACCCAGATCTAACATGCGTTATCCTCTAAAATATTTATCAAGACCAGGTTTAATTGAATGTTTCAGTGTGGTACCACAATACTACGGGATCCAAACCACTAAAAAGCCCAGAATCTGGCCATCAAGTATGAGAAATATGCGAAAGTACGAGACTGATCAGGGCAAATCCCAGACCTATCCCAGACCTAACTTGCGTTATCCTCTAAAATATTTATCAAGACCAGGTTTAATTGACTGTTTCAGTGTGGCATCACGTTACTACGTGATCCAAAGCAGAAAAAACCTTCGATCAGGTCAACATGTAAGTTAAAACTGTGAAAGTATGACCCTGATGAGGGCAAATCCCAGTCCTAACCTAGACCTAACATGCGTTATCCTATAAAATATTGATCGAAACCAGGTTTAATGGACTGTTTCAGTGTGGTACACATTACTACGTGATCCAATCCAGAAATAGCCCAGGATCTAGCCATGAAGTATTAGAAACATGCGAAATTATGAGCCTGATTAGGGCAAATCCCAGACCTAACCTAGACCTAACATGCGTTATCCTCTAAAATATTTATCAAGACCAGGTTTAATTGACTGTTTCAGTGTGGCATCACATTGCTACGTGATCCAAACCAGTGGAAGCCCTGGATCTGGCCAACAAGAATGAGAAATATGCGAAAGTATGAGCCTGATGAGAGCAAATCCCAGACCTAACCTAGACGTAACATGCGTTATCCTCAAAAATATTGATCGAAACCAGGTTCAACCGACTGTTTCAGTGTGGTACCACATTACTACCTGATCCAATCCAGAAAAAACCCAGGATCTGTTCTACAAGTATGTGAAAAATGCGAAAGTATGAGCCTGATGAGGGCAAATCCCACACCTATCCCAGACCAAACTTGCGTTATCCTCTAAAATATTGATCGAAACCAGGTTTAATTTAGTGTTTCAGTGTGGTACCACATTACTACGTGATCAAATCCAGACAAAGCCCAGGATCTAGCCATGAAGTATGAGAAATATGCGAAATTATGAGCCTGATTAGGGCAAATCCTAGACCTAACCCAGACCTAACATGCGTTATCCTCTAAAATATTTATCAAGACCAGGTTTAATTGACTGTTTCAGTGTGGCATCACATTACTACGTGATCCAATCCAGAAATAGCCCAGGATCTAGCCATGAAGTATTAGAAACATGCGAAATTATGAGCCTGATGAGAGCAAATCCCAGACCTAACCTAGACGTAACATGCGTTATCCTCAAAAATATTGATCGAAACCAGGTTTAATCGACGGTTTCACTGTGGTACCACATTACTACGTGATCCAAAGCGGAAAAAGCCCACAATCTGGCCATCAAGTATGAGAAATATGCGAAAGTACGAGCCTGATGAGAGCAAATCCCAGACCTAACCTAGACCTAACATGCGTTGTCCTCAAAAATATTGATCGAAACCAGGTTTAATGGACTGTTTTAGTGTGGTACCACATTACTACGTAATCCAATCCAGAAATAGTCCAGGATCTAGCCATGAAGTATTAGAAATATGCGAAAGTATGGGCCTGATGATGGCAAATCCTAGACCTTACCCAGACCTAACATGCGTTATCCTGTAAAATATTTATCAAGACCAGGTTTAATTGAATGTTTCAGTGTGGTACCACATTACTACGGGATCCAAGCCAGAAAAAACCCAGGATCCGTTCAACAACTATGTGAAGAATGCGAAAGTATGAGCCTGATGAGGGCAAATCCCAGACCTATCCCAGACATAACTTGCGTTATCCTCTAAAATATTGATCGAAACCAGGTTTAATGGACTGTTTCAGTGTGGTACCACATTACTACGTGATCCAATCCAGAAATAGCCCAGGATCTAGCCATTAAGTATTAGAAATATGCGAAAGTATATATGATGATGGCAAATCCTAGACCTTACCCGGACCTAACATGCGTTATCCTCTAAAATATTTATCAAGACCAGGTTTAATTGAATGTTTCAGTGTGGTACCACATTACTACGTGATGCAAACCAGAGAAAACCCAGGATCCGTTCAACAAGTATGTGAAGAATGCGAAAGTATGAGTCTGATGAGTGATAAACCCAGGCCTAACCAAGACCTAACATGCGTTATCCTCAAAAATATTGAGCGAAACCAGGTTTAATCGACTGTTTCAGTGTGGTACCACATTACTACATGATCGAAACCAGAAAAAAACCCAGGATCTGTTTAACAAGTATGTGAAGTATGCGTAAGTATGAGTCTGATGGGGGCAAATACCAGGCCTAACCTAGACATAACATGCGTTATCGTCTAAAATATTGATCGAAACCAGGTTTAGTGGACTGTTGCAGTGTGGTACCACATTACTGCGTGATCCAAATCAGAAAGAACCCTCGATTAGGTCAGCATGTATGTTAAAACTGCGAAAGTGTGACACTGATGAGGGCAAATCCCAGGCCTAACCTAGACCTAACATGCGTTATCCTCTACAATATTGATCGAATCCAGGTTTAATGGACTGTTTTAGTGTGGCACCACTTTACTGCGTGATCCATACCAGAAAAAACCCAGGATCTGTTCAACAAGTATGTGAAAAATCCGAAAGTATGAGTCTGATGAGGGCAAATCCCAGGCCTAACCTAGACATAACATGCGTTATCCTCTAAAATATTGATCGAAACCACGTTGAGTGGACTGTTTCAGTGTGGTACCACATTACTACGGTATCCAAACCAGAAAAAAACCCAGGATCTGTTCAACAAGTATGTGAAAAATGCGAAAGTATGAGTCTGATGAGGGCAAATCCCAGGCCTAACCTAGACACAACATGCGTTATCCTCTAGAATATTGATCGAAACCAGGTTTAATCGACTGTTTCAGGGTGGTACCACACTACTACGTGATCCAAGCCAGAAAAAAACCCAGGATCTGTTCAACAAGTATGTGAAAAATGCGAAAGTATGAGTCTGATGAGGGCAAATCCCAGGCCTAACCTAGACACAACATGCGTTATCCTCTAGAATATTGATCGAAACCACGTTGAGTGAACTGTTTCATTGTGGTACCACATTACTGCGTGATCCGATGCAGAAATAGCCCAGGATCTAGCTATGAAGTATGAGAAATATGCGAAAGTATGAGCCTGATGAGGGCAAATCCCAGGGCTAACCTAGACATAACATGCGTTATCCTCTAAAATATTGATCGAAACCACGTTGAGTGGACTGTTTCAGTGTGGCACCACATTACTGCGCGATCCGATGCAGAATTAGCCCAGGATCTATCTATGAAGTATGAGAAATATGCGAAAGTATGAGCCTGATGAGGGCAAATCCCAGGCCTAACCTAGACCTAACATGCGTTATCCTCAAAAATATTGATCGAAACCAGGTTTAATCGACTGTTTCAGTGTGGTACCACACTACTACGTGATCCAAGCCAGAAAAAAACCCAGGATCTGTTCAACAAGTATGTGAAAAATGCGATAGTATGAGTCTGATGAGGGCAAATCCCAGGCCTAACCTAGACATAACATGCGTTATCCTCTAAAATATTGATCGAAACCACGTTGAGTGGTCTGTTTCAGAGTGGTACCACATTACTACGTGATCCAATGCAGAAAAAGCCCAGGATCTAGCCATGAAGTACGAGAAATATGCGAAAGTATGGGTCTGATGAGGGCAAATCCCAGACCTGTCCCAGACCTAACATGCGTTATCCTCAAAAATATTGATCGAAACCAGGTTTAATTGACTGTTTCAGTGTGGTACCACATTACTACGTGATCCAATCCAGAAATAGCCGAGGATCTAGCCATGAAGTATGAGATATATGCGAAAGAATGAGCCTGATGAGAGCAAATCCCAGACCTAACCTAGACCTAACATGCGTTATCCTCAAGAATATTGATCGAAACCAGGTTTAATGGACTGTTTCAGTGTGGTACCACATTACTACGTGATCCAATCCAGAAATAGCCCAGGATCTAGCCATGAAGTATTAGAAATGTGCGAAAGTATGAGCCTGATGATGGCAAATCCTAGACCTTACCCAGGCCTAACATGCGTTATCCTGTAAGATATTTATCAAGACCAGGTTTAATTGAATGTTTCAGTGTGGTACCACATTACTACGTGATGCAAACCAGAGAAAACCCAGGATCCGTTCAACAAGTATGTGAAGAATGCGAAAGTATGAGTCTGATGAGTGATAAACCCAGGCCTAACCTAGACCTAACATGCGTTATCCTCAAAAATATTGAGCGAAACCAGGTTTAATCGACTGTTTCAGTGTGGTACCACATTACTACATGATCGAAACCAGAAAAAAACCCATGGATCTGTTTAACAAGTATGTGAAAAATGCGAAAGTATGAGTCTGATGAGGGCAAATCCCAGGCCTAACCCAGACATAACATGCGTTATCCTCTAAAATATTGATCGAAACCACGTTGAGTGGACTGTTTCAGAGTGGTACCACATTACTACGTGATCCAATGCAGAAAAAGCCCAGGATCTAGCCATGAAGTATGAGAAATATGCGAAAGTATGGGTCTGATGAGGGTAAATCCCAGACCTATCCCAGACCTAACATGCGTTATCCTCTAAAATATTGATCGAAACCAGGTTTAATTGACTGTTTCAGTGTGGTACCACATTACTACGTGATCCAATCCAGAAATAGCCGAGGATGTAGCCATGAAGTATGAGATATATGCGAAAGAATGAGCCTGATGAGAGCAAATCCCAGACCTAACCTAGACCTAACATGCGTTATCCTCTAAAATATTGATCGAAACCAGGTTTAGTGGACTGTTGCAGTGTGGTACCACTCTACTACGTGACCCAAAGCAGAAAAAACCCTCGATCAGGTCAACATGTATGTTAAAAATGCGAAAGTATGACTCTGATGAGGGCAAATCCCAGGTCTAACCTAGACCTAACATGAGTTATCCTTTAAAATATTCATCGAAACCACGTTGAGTGGACTGTTTCAGTGTGGTACCACATTACTGCGTGATCCAATGCAGAAATAGCCCTGGATCTAGCTATGAAGTATGTGAAATATGCGAAAGTATGAGCCTGATGAGGGCAAATCCCAGGACTAACCTAGACATAACATGCGTTATCCTCTAAGATATTGATCGAAACCACGTTGAGTGGACTGTTTCAGTGTGGTACCACATTACTGCCTGATCCAAACCAGAAAAAACCCAGGATCTGTTCAACCAGTATGTGAAAAATGCGAAACTATGAGTCTGATGGGGGCAAATCCCAGACCTAACCCAGACCTAACATGCGTTATCCTCTAAAATATTGATCGAAACCAGGTCTAATTGACTGTTTCAGTGTGGTACCACATTACTGCGTGATCCAATGCAAAAATAGCCCAGGATCTAGCTATGAAGTATGAGAAATATGCGAAAGTATGAGACTGATGAGGGCAAATCCCAGGCCTAACCTAGACCTAACATGCGTTATCCTCAAAAATATTGATCGAAACCAGGTTTAATGGACTGTTTTAGTGTGGTACCACTTTACTACGTGATCCAAAGCAGAAAAAACCCTCGATTAGGTCATCATGTATGTTAAAACTGCGAAAGTATGTCCCTGATGAGGGCAAATCCCAGGCCTAAACTTGACCTAACATGCGTTGTCCTCTAAAATATTGATCGAAACCAGGTTTAATTGACTGTTTTAGTGTGGTACCACTTTACTACGTGATCCAAAGCAGAAAAAACCCTCGATTAGGTCAACATGTATGTTAAAACTGCGAAAGTATGTCCCTGATGAGGGCAAATCCCAGGCCTAAACTTGACCTAACATGCGTTATCCTCTAAAATATTGATCGAAACCAGGTTTAATGGACTGCTTCAGTGTGGTACCTCATTACTACCTAATCCAAACAAAAAAAAACCCAGGATCTGTTCAACAAGTATGTGAAAAACGCGAAAGTATGAGCCTCATGAGGGCATATCCCAGAACTATCCCAGACCTAACTTGCGTTGTCCTCTAAAATATTGATCGAAACCAGGTTTAATTGACTGTTTTAGTGTGGTACCACTTTACTACGTGATCCAAAGCAGAAAAAACCCTCGATTAGGTCAACATGTATGTTAAAACTGCGAAAGTATGTCCCTGATGAGGGCAAATCCCAGGCCTAAACTTGACCTAACATACGTTATCCTCTAAAATATTGATCGAAACCACGTTGAGTGGACTGTTTCAGTGTGGTACCACATTACTGCGTGATCCGATGCAGAATTAGCCCAGGATCTAGCTATGAAGTAAGAGAAATATGCGAAAGTATGAGCCTGATGAGGGCAAATCCTAGGCCTAACCTAGACATAACATGCGTTATCCTCTAAAATATTGATCGAAACCACGTTGAGTGGACTGTTTCAGTGTGGCACCACATTACTGCGTGATCCGATGCAGAACTAGCCCAGGATCTATCTATGAAGTATGAGAAATATGCGAAAGTATGAGCCTGATGAGGGCAAATCCCAGGCCTAACCTAGACCTAACAAGCGTTATCCTCAAAAATATTGATCGAAACCAGGTTTAATCGACTGTTTCAGTGTGGTACCACATTACTACGTGATCCAATCCAGAAATAGCCCAGGATCTAGCCATGAAGTATTAGAAATGTGCGAAAGTATGAGCCTGATGAGGGCAAATCCTAGACCTAACCCAGACCTAACATGCGTTATCCTCTAAAATATTTATCAAGACCAGGTTTAATTGACTGTTTCAGCGTGGTACCACATTACTACGTGATCCACACCAGAAAAAACCCAAGATCCGTCCAACAAGTATGTGAAGAATGCGAAAGTATTAGTCTGATGAGTGAAAATCCCAATCCTAACCAAGACCTAACATGCGTTATCCTCAATAATATTGATCGAAACCAGGTTTAATCGACTGTTTCAGTGTGGTACCACATTACTACGTGATCCAAACCAGAAAAAAACCCAGGATCTGTTCAACGAGTATGTGAAGTGTGCGAAAGTATGAGTCTGATGAGGGCAAATCTCATACCTATCCCGGGCCTTACTTGCGTTATCCTCTAAAATATTGATCGAAACCAGGTTTAATTGACTGTTTCAGTGTGGTACCACATTACTACGTGATCCAATCCAGAAATAGCCCAGGATCTAGCCATGAAGTATGAGAAATATGCGAAAGTATGAGCCTGACGAGGGCAAATCCTAGACATAACCCAGACCTAACATGCGTTATCCTCTAAAATATTTATCCAGACCAGGTTTAATTGATTGTTTCAGTGTGGTCCCACATTACTACGTGATCCAAACCAGAGAAAACCCAGGATCCGTTCAACAAGTATGTGAAGAATGCGAAAGTGTGAGTCTGATGACTGAAAATCCCAGGCCTAACCTAGACGTAACATGCGTTATCCTCAAAAATATTGATCGAAACCTGGTTTAATCGACTGTTTCAGTGTGGTACCACATTGCTACGTGATCCAAACCAGAAAAAACCCAGGATCAGTTCAACAAGTATGTGGAAAACGCGATAGTATGAGCCTGATGAGGGCGAATCCCAGACCTATCCCAGACCTAACTAGCGTTGTCCTCTAAAATATTCATGGAAACCAGGTTTCATTGACTGTTTCAGTGTGGTACTACATTACTACGTGATGCAATACAGAAAAAATCCAGGATCTGTTCAACAAGTATGTGAAAAACGCGAAAGTATGAGCCTGGTGAGGGCGAATCCCAGACCTATCCCAGACCTAACTTGCGTTATCCTCTAAAATATTGATCGAAACCAGGTTTAATTGACTGTTTCAGCGTGGTACCACTTTACTACGTGATACAATCCAGAAGCAGCCCAGGATCTAGCCATGAAGTATGAGAAATATGCGAAAGTATGAGCCTGATGAGGGCAAATCCTAGACCTAACCCAAACCTATCAAGCGTTATCCTCTAAAATATTTATCAAGACCAGGTTTAATTGAATGTATCAGTGTGGTACCACATTACTACGTAAACCAAACCAGAAAAAACCCAGGATCCGTTCAACAAGTATGTGAAAAATGCGAAAGTATGACACTGATGAGGGCAAATCCCAGACCTATCCCAGACCTAACTAGCGTTGTCCTCTAAAATATTGATGGAAACCAGGTTTCATTGACTGTTTCAGTGTGGTACTACATTACTACGTGATGCAATACAGAAAAAATCCAGGATCTGTTCAACAAGTATGTGAAAAACGCGAAAGTATGAGCCTTATGAGGGCAAATCCTAGACCTAACCCAGACCTAACACGCGTTATCCTCTAAAATATTTATCAAGACCAGGTTTAATTGATTGTTTCAGTGTGGTCCCACATTACTACGCGATCCACACCAGAAAAAACCCAGGATCCGTTCAACAGGTATGTGAAGAATGCGAAAGTATGCGTCTGATGAGTGAAAATCCCAGGCCAAACCTAGACCTATCATGCGTTATCCTCAAAAATAATGATCGAAACCAGGTTTAATTGACTGTTTCAGTGTGGTACCACATTACTACGTGATCCAATCCAGAAATAGCCCAGGATCTAGCCATGAAGTATTTGAATAATGCGAAAGTATGAGCCTGATGAGGGCAAATCCTAGACGTAACCCAGACCTAACATACGTTATCCTCTAAAATATTTATCAAGACCAGGTTCAATTGAATGTTTCAGTGTGGTACCCCATTACTACGTGATACAATCCAGAAATAGCCCAGGATCTAGCCATGAAGTATTAGAATAATGCGAAAGTATGAGCCTGGTGAGGGCGAATCCCAGACCTATCCCAGACCTAACTTGCGTTATCCTCTAAAATATTGATCGATACCAGGTTTAATGGACTGCTTCAGTGTGGTACCACTTTACTACGTGATCCAAAGCAGAAAAAACCCTCGATCAGGTCAACATGTATGTAAAAACTGCGAAAGTATGACCCTGATGAGGGCAGATCCCAGGCGTAACCTATACCTAACATGCGTTGTCCTCTAAAATATTGATGGAAACCAGGTTTAATTGACTGTTTCAGTGTCGTACTTCAATACTACGTGACGCAATCCAGAAAAAGCCCCGGATCTAGCCATCAAGTATGAGAAATATGCGAAAGAATGAGCCTGATGAGAGCAAATCCCAGAACTATACCAGACATAACTAGCGTTATCCTCGAAAATATTGAACGAAACCAGGTTTAATTGACTGTTTCGGTGTGGTACCACATTACTACGTGATCCAATCCAGAAATAGCCCAGGATCTATCCATGAAGTATAAGAAATATGCGAAAGTATGACCCTGATGAGGGCAAATCCTAGACCTAACCCAGACCTAAGATGCGTTATCCTCTAAAATATTTATCCAAACCAGGTTTCATTGTACGTTTCAGTGTGGTACCACTTTACTACGTGATCCAATCCAGAAATAGCCCAGGGTCCAGCCATGAAGTATGAGAAATATGCGAAAGTATGAGCCTGATGAGGGCAAATCCTAGAACTAACCCAGACCTAACATGCGTTATCCTCTAAAATATTGATCGAAACCAGGTTCAATCGACTGTTTCAGCGTGGTACCACATTACTACGTGATACAATCCTGAAACAGCCCAGGATCTAGCCATGAAGTATGAGAAATATGCGAAAGTATGACACTGATGAGGGCAAATCCCAGACCTATCCCAGACCTAACTAGCGTTGTCCTCTAAAATATTGATGGAAACCAGGTTTCATTGACTGTTTCAGTGTGGTACTACATTACTATGTGATGCAATACAGAAAAAACCCAGGATCTGTTCAACAAGTATGTGAAAAACGCGAAGGTATGAGCCTGATGAGGGCAAATCCTAGACCTAACCCAGACCTAACACGCGTTATCCTCTAAAATATTGATCGATACCAGGTTTAATGGACTGCTTCAGTGTGGTTCCCACTTTACTACGTGATCCAAAGCAGAAAAAACCCTCGATCAGGTCAACATGTATGTAAAAACTGCGAAAGTATGACCCTGATGAGGGCAGATCCCAGGCGTAACCTATACCTAACATGCGTTGTCCTCTAAAATATTGATGGAAACCAGGTTTAATTGACTGTTTCAGTGTCGTACTTCAATACTACGTGATGCAATCCAGAAAAAGCCCCGGATCTAGCCATCAAGTATGAGAAATATGCGAAGAATGAGCCTGATGAGAGCAAATCCCAGACCTATACCAGACATAACTAGCGTTATCCTCTAAAATATTGAACGAAACCAGGTTTAATTGACTGTTTCGGTGTGGTACCACATTACTACGTGATCGATACCAGAAAAAACTCAGGATTTGTTCAACAAGAATGCGAAAAAAGCGAAAGCATGAGTCTGATGAGGGCAAATCCCAGGCCTAACCTATACCTAACGTGCGTTGTCCTCTAAGATATTGATGGAAACTAGGTTTAATGGACTGTTTCAGTGTGGTACCACTTTACTACGTGATCGAAAGCAGATAAAACCCTCGATCAGGTCAACATGTATGTTAGAACTGCGAAAGTATGACCCTGCTGAGGGCAAATCCCAGGCCTAACCTAGACCTAACATGCGTTGCCCTCTAAAATATTTATCCAAACCAGGTTTCATTGTACGTTTCAGTGTGGTACCACTTTACTACGTGATCCAATCCAGAAATAGCCCAGGGTCCAGCCATGAAGTATGAGAAATATGCGAAAGTATGAGCCTGATGAGGGCAAATCCTAGAACTAACCCAGACCTAACATGCGTTATCCTCTAAAATATTGATCGAAACCAGGTTTAATTGACTGTTTCAGTGTGGTACTACATTACTACGTGATGCAATCCAGAAAAAGCCCAGGATCTAGCCATCAAGTATGAGAAATATGCGAAAGAATCAGCCTGTTGAGAGCAAATCCCAGACCTAACCCAGACCTAACATGAATTATTCTCTAAAATATTGATCGAAACCAGGTTTAATTGACTGTTTCGGTGTGGCACCACATTACTACGCGATCCAATCCAGAAATAGCCCAGGATCCAGCCATGAAGTATGAGAAATATGCGAAAGTATGAGCCTGATGAGGGCAAATCCTAGACCTAACCCAGACCTAACATGCGTTATCCTCTAAAATATTTATCAAGACCAGGTTTAATTGATTGTTTGAGTGTGGTCCCACATTACTACGTGATCCAAACCAGAAAAAACCCAGGTTCCGTTCAACAAGTATGTGAAGAATGCGAAAGTATGAGTCTGATGAGTGAAAATCCCAGGCCTAACCTAGACCTAACATGCGTTATCCTCAAAAATATTGATCGAAACCTGGTTTAATCGACTGTTTCAGTGTGGTACCACACTACTACGTGATGCAATCCAGAAAAAGCCCAGGATCTAGCCATCAAGTATGAGAAATATGCGAAAGAATGAGCCTGATGAGGGCAAATCCTAGACCTATCCCAGACCTAACTTGCGTTATCCTCTAAAATATTCATGAAACCAGGTTTAATTGACTGTTTTAGTGTGGTGCCACATTACTACGTGATCCAATCCAGAAATAGCCCAGGATCTAGCCATCAAGTGTGAGAAATATGCGAAAGAATGAGCCTGTTGAGAGCAAATCCCAGACGTAACCCAGACCTAACATGAATTAGTCTCTAAAATAATGATCGAAACCAGGTTTAATTGACTGTTTCGGTGTGGCACCACATTACTACGCGATCCAATCCAGAAATAGCCCAGGATCCAACCATGAAGTATGAGAAATATGCGAAAGTATGAGCCAGATGAGGGCGAATCCCAGACCTATCCCAGACCTAACTTGCGTTATCCTCTAAAATACTGATCGAAACCAGGTTTAATCGCCTTTCTCAGTGTGGAACCGCATTACTACGCGATCGAAACCAGTAAAAACCCAGGATCAGTTCAACAAGTATGTGGAAAACGCGATAGTATGAGCCTGATGAGGGCGAATCCTAGACCTATCTCAGACCTTACTTGCGTTATCCTCTAAAATATTGATCGAAACCAGGTTTAATTGACTGTTTCAGCGTGGTACCACATTACTACGTGATACAATCCAGAAATAGCCCAGGATCTAGCCATGAAGTATGAGAAATATGCGAAAGTATGAGCCTGATGAGGGCAAATCCTAGACCTACCCCAGACCTAACATGCGTTATCCTCAAAAATATTTATCAAGACCAGGTTTAATTGAATGTTTCAGTGTGGTACCACATTACTACGTGATCCATACCAGAAAAAACTCAGGATTTGTTCAACAAGTATGTGAAAAATACGAAAGCATGAGTCTGATGAGGGCAAATCCTAGACCTAACCCAGACCTAACATGCGTTATCCTCTAAAATATTTATCAAGACCAGGTTTAATTTATTGTTTCTGTGTGGTACCACATTACTACGTGATCCATACCAGAAAAAACTCAGGATTTGTTCAACAAGTATGTGAAAAATACGAAAGCATGAGTCTGATGAGGGCAAATCCTAGACCTAACCCAGACCTAACATGCGTTATCCTCTAAAATATTGATCGAAACCAGGTTTAATTGAATGTTTCAGTGTGGCACCACATTACTACGTGATGCAGTCCAGAAAAAGCCCAGGATCTAGCCATCAAGTATGAGAAATATGCGAAAGAATGAGCCTGATGACAGCAAATCCCAGACCTAACCTAGACCTAACATGCGTTATCCTTTAAAATATTTATCAAGATCAGGTTTAATTGAATGTTTCATTGTGGTACCACATTACTACGTGATCCAATCCAGAAATAGCCCAGGATCTAGCCATGAAGTATGAGAGATATGCGAAAGTATGAGCTTGATGAGGGCGAATCCCAGACCTATCCTAGACCTAACTTGCGTTATGCTCTATAATATTGATCGAAACCAGGTTTAATTGAATGTTTCAGTGTGGCACCACATTACTACGTGATGCAATCCAGAAAAAGCCCAGGATCTAGCCATCAAGTATGAGAAATATGCGAAAGAATGAGCCTGATGAGAGCAAATCCCAGACCTAACCTAGACCTAACATGCGTTATCCTCTAAAATATTGATCGAAACCAGGTTTAATGGATTGTTTCAGTGTGGTACCACATTACTACGTGACCCAAACCAGAAAAAACCCAGGATCTGTTCAACAAGTATGTGGAAAACGCGAAAGTATGAGCCTGATGAGGGCAAATCCTAGACCTAACCTAGACCTAACATGCGTTATCCTCTAAAATATTGATCGAAACCAGGTTTAATTGACTGTTTCAGTGTGGTACCACATTACTACGTGACCCAATCCAGAAATAGCCCAGGATCTAGCCATGAAGTATGAGAAATATGCGAAAGAATGAGCCTGATGAGGGTAAATCCCAGACCTATCCCAGACCTAACTTGCGTTATCCTCTAAAATATTGATCGAAACAAGGTTCAATTGACTGTTTCAGTGTGGTCCCACATTTCTACGTGATCCAAACCAGAAAAAACCCAGGATCCGTTCAACAAGTATGTGAAGAATGCGAAAGTATGAGTCTGATGAGAGAAAATCCCAGGCCTAACCTAGACCTAACATGCGTTATCCTCAAAAATATTGATCGAAACCTGGTTTAATCGACTGTTTCAGTGTGGTGCCACACTACTACGTGATGCAATCCAGAAAAAGCCCAGCATCTAGCCATCAAGT
The DNA here is from genome assembly GCF_051014445.1 of Colletes latitarsis. Taxonomy (NCBI): domain Eukaryota; kingdom Metazoa; phylum Arthropoda; class Insecta; order Hymenoptera; family Colletidae; genus Colletes; species Colletes latitarsis. The sequence goes on from NC_135136.1 coordinate 13,841,969, forward strand.
ATGAGAAATATGCGAATGAATGAGCCTGATGAGGGCAAATCCTAGACCTATCCCAGACCTAACTTGCGTTATCCTCTAAAATATTGATCGAAACAAGGTTCAATTGACTGTTTCAGCGTGGTACCACATTACTACGTGATACAATCCAAACCAGCCCAGGATCTAGCCATGAAGTATGAGAAATATGCGAAAGAATGAGCCTGATGAGGGCAAATCCCAGACCTATCCCAGACCTAACTTGCGTTATCCTCTAAAATATTGATCGAAACCAGGTTTAATCGACTGTTTCAGTGTTGTACTTAATTACTGCGTGATGCAATCCAGAAAAAACCCAGGATCTGTTCAACACGTATGTGAAGAACGCGAAAGTATGAGCCTGATGAGGGCGAATCCCAGACCTATCCCAGACCTAACATGTAATATCCTCTAAGATATTGATCGAAACCAGGTTTAGTGGGCTGTTCCAGTGTGGTACCACATTACTACGTGACCCAAACCAGAAAAAACCCAGGATCTGTTCAACAAGTATGTGGAGAACGCGAAAGTATGAGCCTGATGAGGGCAAATCCTAGACCTAACCTAGACCTAACATGCGTTATCCTCTAAAATATTGATCGAAACCAGGTTTAATTGACTGTTTCAGTGTGGTACCACATTACTACGTGACCCAATCCAGAAATAGCCCTGGATCTAGCCATGAAGTATGAGAAATATGCGAAAGAATGAGCCTGTTGAGAGCAAATCCCAGACGTAACCCAGACCTAACATGAATTAGTCTCTAAAATAATGATCGAAACCAGGTTTAATTGACTGTTTCTAAAATATTGATCGAAACAAGGTTCAATTGACTGTTTCAGTGTGGTCCCACATTTCTACGTGATCCAAACCAGAAAAAACCCAGGATCCGTTCAACAAGTATGTGAAGAATGCGAAAGTATGAGTCTGATGAGAGAAAATCCCAGGCCTAACCTAGACCTAACATGCGTTATCCTCAAAAATATTGATCGAAACCTGGTTTAATCGACTGTTTCAGTGTGGTGCCACACTACTACGTGATGCAATCCAGAAAAAGCCCAGCATCTAGCCATCAAGTATGAGAAATATGCGAATGAATGAGCCTGATGAGGGCAAATCCTAGACCTATCCCAGACCTAACTTGCGTTATCCTCTAAAATATTGATCGAAACAAGGTTCAATTGACTGTTTCAGCGTGGTACCACATTACTACGTGATACAATCCAAACCAGCCCAGGATCTAGCCATGAAGTATGAGAAATATGCGAAAGAATGAGCCTGATGAGGGCAAATCCCAGACCTATCCCAGACCTAACTTGCGTTATCCTCTAAAATATTGATCGAAACCAGGTTTAATCGACTGTTTCAGTGTTGTACTTCATTACTGCGTGATGCAATCCAGAAAAAACCCAGGATCTGTTCAACACGTATGTGAAGAACGCGAAAGTATGAGCCTGATGAGGGCGAATCCCAGACCTATCCCAGACCTAACATGTAATATCCTCTAAGATATTGATCGAAACCAGGTTTAGTGGGCTGTTCCAGTGTGGTACCACATTACTACGTGACCCAAACCAGAAAAAACCCAGGATCTGTTCAACAAGTATGTGGAAAACGCGAAAGTATGAGCCTGATGAGGGCAAATCCTAGACCTAACCTAGACCTAACATGCGTTATCCTCTAAAATATTGATCGAAACCAGGTTTAATTGACTGTTTCAGTGTGGTACCACATTACTACGTGACCCAATCCAGAAATAGCCCAGGATCTAGCCATGAAGTATGAGAAATATGCGAAAGAATGAGCCTGATGAGGGCGAATCCTAGACCTATCTCAGACCTTACTTGCGTTATCCTCTAAAATATTGATCGAAACCAGGTTTAATTGACTGTTTCAGCGTGGTACCACATTACTACGTGATACAATCCAGAAATAGCCCAGGATCTAGCCATGAAGTATGAGAAATATGCGAAAGTATGAGCCTGATGAGGGCAAATCCTAGACCTACCCCAGACCTAACATGCGTTATCCTCAAAAATATTTATCAAGACCAGGTTTAATTGAATGTTTCAGTGTGGTACCACATTACTACGTGATCCATACCAGAAAAAACTCAGGATTTGTTCAACAAGTATGTGAAAAATACGAAAGCATGAGTCTGATGAGGGCAAATCCTAGACCTAACCCAGACCTAACATGCGTTATCCTCTAAAATATTTATCAAGACCAGGTTTAATTTATTGTTTCTGTGTGGTACCACATTACTACGTGATCCATACCAGAAAAAACTCAGGATTTGTTCAACAAGTATGTGAAAAATACGAAAGCATGAGTCTGATGAGGGCAAATCCTAGACCTAACCCAGACCTAACATGCGTTATCCTCTAAAATATTGATCGAAACCAGGTTTAATTGAATGTTTCAGTGTGGCACCACATTACTACGTGATGCAGTCCAGAAAAAGCCCAGGATCTAGCCATCAAGTATGAGAAATATGCGAAAGAATGAGCCTGATGACAGCAAATCCCAGACCTAACCTAGACCTAACATGCGTTATCCTTTAAAATATTTATCAAGATCAGGTTTAATTGAATGTTTCATTGTGGTACCACATTACTACGTGATCCAATCCAGAAATAGCCCAGCATCTAGCCATGAAGTATGAGAGATATGCGAAAGTATGAGCTTGATGAGGGCGAATCCCAGACCTATCCTAGACCTAACTTGCGTTATGCTCTATAATATTGATCGAAACCAGGTTTAATTGAATGTTTCAGTGTGGCACCACATTACTACGTGATGCAATCCAGAAAAAGCCCAGGATCTAGCCATCAAGTATGAGAAATATGCGAAAGAATGAGCCTGATGAGAGCAAATCCCAGACCTAACCTAGACCTAACATGCGTTATCCTCTAAAATATTGATCGAAACCAGGTTTAATGGATTGTTTCAGTGTGGTACCACATTACTACGTGACCCAAACCAGAAAAAACCCAGGATCTGTTCAACAAGTATGTGGGAAACGCGAAAGTATGAGCCTGATGAGGGCAAATCCTAGACCTAACCTAGACCTAACATGCGTTATCCTCTAAAATATTGATCGAAACCAGGTTTAATTGACTGTTTCAGTGTGGTACCACATTACTACGTGACCCAATCCAGAAATAGCCCAGGATCTAGCCATGAAGTATGAGAAATATGCGAAAGAATGAGCCTGATGAGGGTAAATCCCAGACCTATCCCAGACCTAACTTGCGTTATCCTCTAAAATATTGATCGAAACAAGGTTCAATTGACTGTTTCAGTCTGGTCCCACATTTCTACGTGATCCAAACCAGAAAAAACCCAGGATCCGTTCAACAAGTATGTGAAGAATGCGAAAGTATGAGTCTGATGAGAGAAAATCCCAGGCCTAACCTAGACCTAACATGCGTTATCCTCAAAAATATTGATCGAAACCTGGTTTAATCGACTGTTTCAGTGTGGTGCCACACTACTACGTGATGCAATCCAGAAAAAGCCCAGCATCTAGCCATCAAGTATGAGAAATATGCGAATGAATGAGCCTGATGAGGGCAAATCCTAGACCTATCCCAGACCTAACTTTTTTTTTTTTTTTTTTTTTTTTTGTCGTGGGGAAAATCTTCGAAAGACTCCCTCCCACCTCCTTGGGGAGAGGTGGGAGGGGTGTGTGGGATTCCCCGTGCCCGTACAACGACAGGCGCGGGACCTACCCACTAAAAACCCCACGGTGACCCTTCGGCACGCTTTGGGAGGATACCGGGAATCGCTCGAAGCATTCTTCCGGTATCCTCCCCGTGCCCGCGCTTTCGCGCCCATCCCCCGGGGGGACAATCGGTCCCCCCAGTAGACACACTGCCTCATAGCGGCGGGACGGGGCCACTCCATCCCGCCGCTATCCGTCCCGGGGCCGCGTTTAGTGGCGGCTGCGAGCCCCAACTCGCAACCGCCCGCGACCCCGTTTCCACCCCTCGGCGGCCGGGCGTTCATGGCCGCACCAGACCGCCGAGGGTGCCTCCCCTTGCGTCGGACCGGTAGGGGGAGGCACTCCTACCCCCAACCGGTCCGACCCGGCGCCGCTTGGCTGGGAGGAGGGTCCCCTCAGGACCCCCCTCCCAGCCTAGGTCATCCGCCACGCCGAGGCGGCCGCCCGCGACGCCTCGCGACCGGGCGACGACCTCGGGCCACCGCACGAGCGCGAGCTTCAGCGCGCCGCTGAAGCTCGCGCTCCCTCCCCGCGGCCTCCTTCTGCAACATTACGTTCTCGCAGAAGGAGGCCACGGCCCTCCACTTCTCCTCGCTGCCGAGCATGGCGCGCACCACGCCCGGCAGCGAGACATCCCGCCCGACGACGCCGACCAGGACACGGCGCTCCCCCTCCCACGCGGGGCATACCTCCAGGGTATGATCCGCCGTGTCCTGCTCAGCGTCGCAGTGGCAGCAACGCGCCGTCGGCTCCTTCCCTATCCGGCACAGGTATCTTCCGAAGCTGCCATGCCCGGAAAATACCTGTGCCAGCCGGTAGGTGAGGCTGCCATGGCCTCTGTCCAGCCACTCCTTCAGGAGTGGCCGAACAGCCCCGACAGTCCGGTGCCCCGCGGTTGGCAGAGCCAGCCGCTCCTGCCACGCGAGCAACACGGACTGCCGGGCCTGGCGCTTCAAATCGCCCCAAGCAGGTTCCTGCCCGCCCGGGACCGCCCCCACCCCCGCGCGACGGTCGACGCGGTGCCGGTACATCACCGCGTGCGACCGCGCTCCCAGACCTAACTTGCGTTATCCTCTAAAATATTGATCGAAACAAGGTTCAATTGACTGTTTCAGCGTGGTACCACATTACTACGTGATACAATCCAAACCAGCCCAGGATCTAGCCATGAAGTATGAGAAATATGCGAAAGAATGAGCCTGATGAGGGCAAATCCCAGACCTATCCCAGACCTAACTTGCGTTATCCTCTAAAATATTGATCGAAACCAGGTTTAATCGACTGTTTCAGTGTTGTACTTCATTACTGCGTGATGCAATCCAGAAAAAACCCAGGATCTGTTCAACACGTATGTGAAGAACGCGAAAGTATGAGCCTGATGAGGGCGAATCCCAGACGTATCCCAGACCTAACATGTAATATCCTCTAAGATATTGATCGAAACCAGGTTTAGTGGGCTGTTCCAGTGTGGTACCACATTACTACGTGACCCAAACCAGAAAAAACCCAGGATCTGTTCAACAAGTATGTGGAAAACGCGAAAGTATGAGCCTGATGAGGGCAAATCCTAGACCTAACCTAGACCTAACATGCGTTATCCTCTAAAATATTGATCGAAACCAGGTTTAATTGACTGTTTCAGTGTGGTACCACATTACTACGTGACCCAATCCAGAAATAGCCCAGGATCTAGCCATGAAGTATGAGAAATATGCGAAAGAATGAGCCTGTTGAGAGCAAATCCCAGACGTAACCCAGACCTAACATGAATTAGTCTCTAAAATAATGATCGAAACCAGGTTTAATTGACTGTTTCGGTGTGGCACCACATTACTACGCGATCCAATCCAGAAATAGCCCAGGATCCAACCATGAAGTATGAGAAATATGCGAAAGTATGAGCCTGATGAGGGCGAATCCCAGACCTATCCCAGACCTAACTTGCGTTATCCTCTAAAATACTGATCGAAACCAGGTTTAATCGCCTTTCTCAGTGTGGAACCGCATTACTACGCGATCGAAACCAGTAAAAACCCAGGATCAGTTCAACAAGTATGTGGAAAACGCGATAGTATGAGCCTGATGAGGGCGAATCCTAGACCTATCTCAGACCTTACTTGCGTTATCCTCTAAAATATTGATCGAAACCAGGTTTAATTGACTGTTTCAGCGTGGTACCACATTACTACGTGATACAATCCAGAAATAGCCCAGGATCTAGCCATGAAGTATGAGAAATATGCGAAAGTATGAGCCTGATGAGGGCAAATCCTAGACCTACCCCAGACCTAACATGCGTTATCCTCAAAAATATTTATCAGGACCAGGTTTAATTGAATGTTTCAGTGTGGTACCACATTACTACGTGATCCATACCAGAAAAAACTCAGGATTTGTTCAACAAGTATGTGAAAAATACGAAAGCATGAGTCTGATGAGGGCAAATCCTAGACCTAACCCAGACCTAACATGCGTTATCCTCTAAAATATTTATCAAGACCAGGTTTAATTTATTGTTTCTGTGTGGTACCACATTACTACGTGACCCAAACCAGAAAAAACCCAGGATCTGTTCAACAAGCATGTGGAAAACGCGAAAGTTTGAGCCTGATGAGGGCAAATCCTAGACCTAACCTAGTCCTAACATGCGTTATCCTCTAAAATATTGATCGAAACCAGGTTTAATTGACTGTTTCAGTGTGGTACCACATTACTACGTGACCCAATCCAGAAATAGCCCAGGATCTAGCCATGAAGTATGAGAAATATGCGAAAGAATGAGCCTGATGAGGGTAAATCCCAGACCTATCCCAGACCTAACTTGCGTTATCCTCTAAAATATTGATCGAAACAAGGTTCAATTGACTGTTTCAGCGTGGTACCACATTACTACGTGATACAATCCAAAAACAGCCCAGGATCTAGCCATGAAGTATGAGAAATATGCGAAAGAATGAGCCTGAAGAGGGCAAATCCCAGACCTATCCCAGACCTAACTTGCGTTATCCTCTAAAATATTGATCGAAACCAGGTTTAATCGACTGTTTCAGTGTTGTACTTAATTACTGCGTGATGCAATCCAGAAAAAACCCAGGATCTGTTCAACACGTATGTGAAGAACGCGAAAGTATGAGCCTGATGAGGGCGAATCCCAGACCTATCCCAGACCTAACTTGTAATATCCTCTAAAATATTGATCGAAACCAGGTTTAGTGGGCTGTTCGAGTGTGGTACCACATTACTACGTGATCCAAACGAGAAAAAACCCAGGATCAATTCAACAAGTATGTGGAAAACGCGATAGTATGAGCCTGATGAGGGCGAATCCTAGACCTATCTCAGACCTTACTTGCGTTATCCTCTAAAATATTGATCGAAACCAGGTTTAATTGACTGTTTCAGCGTGGTACCACATTACTACGTGATACAATCCAGAAATAGCCCAGGATCTAGCCATGAAGTATGAGAAATATGCGAAAGTATGAGCCTGATGAGGGCAAATCCTAGACCTACCCCAGACCTAACATGCGTTATCCTCAAAAATATTTATCAAGACCAGGTTTAATTGAATGTTTCAGTGTGGTACCACATTACTACGTGATCCATACCAGAAAAAACTCAGGATTTGTTCAACAAGTATGTGAAAAATACGAAAGCATGAGTCTGATGAGGGCAAATCCTAGACCTAACCCAGACCTAACATGCGTTATCCTCTAAAATATTTATCAAGACCAGGTTTAATTTATTGTTTCTGTGTGGTACCACATTACTACGTGATCCATACCAGAAAAAACTCAGGATTTGTTCAACAAGTATGTGAAAAATACGAAAGCATGAGTCTGATGAGGGCAAATCCTAGACCTAACCCAGACCTAACATGCGTTATCCTCTAAAATATTGATCGAAACCAGGATTAATTGAATGTTTCAGTGTGGCACCACATTACTACGTGATGCAGTCCAGAAAAAGCCCAGGATCTAGCCATCAAGTATGAGAAATATGCGAAAGAATGAGCCTGATGACAGCAAATCCCAGACCTAACCTAGACCTAACATGCGTTATCCTTTAAAATATTTATCAAGATCAGGTTTAATTGAATGTTTCATTGTGGTACCACATTACTACGTGATCCAATCCAGAAATAGCCCAGGATCTAGCCATGAAGTATGAGAGATATGCGAAAGTATGAGCTTGATGAGGGCGAATCCCAGACCTATCCTAGACCTAACTTGCGTTATGCTCTATAATATTGATCGAAACCAGGTTTAATTGAATGTTTCAGTGTGGCACCACATTACTACGTGATGCAATCCAGAAAAAGCCCAGGATCTAGCCATCAAGTATGAGAAATATGCGAAAGAATGAGCCTGATGAGAGCAAATCCCAGACCTAACCTAGACCTAACATGCGTTATCCTCTAAAATATTGATCGAAACCAGGTTTAATGGATTGTTTCAGTGTGGTACCACATTACTACGTGACCCAAACCAGAAAAAACCCAGGATCTGTTCAACAAGTATGTGGAAAACGCGAAAGTATGAGCCTGATGAGGGCAAATCCTAGACCTAACCTAGACCTAACATGCGTTATCCTCTAAAATATTGATCGAAACCAGGTTTAATTGACTGTTTCAGTGTGGTACCACATTACTACGTGACCCAATCCAGAAATAGCCCAGGATCTAGCCATGAAGTATGAGAAATATGCGAAAGAATGAGCCTGATGAGGGTAAATCCCAGACCTATCCCAGACCTAACTTGCGTTATCCTCTAAAATATTGATCGAAACAAGGTTCAATTGACTGTTTCAGTGTGGTCCCACATTTCTACGTGATCCAAACCAGAAAAAACCCAGGATCCGTTCAACAAGTATGTGAAGAATGCGAAAGTATGAGTCTGATGAGAGAAAATCCCAGGCCTAACCTAGACCTAACATGCGTTATCCTCAAAAATATTGATCGAAACCTGGTTTAATCGACTGTTTCAGTGTGGTGCCACACTACTACGTGATGCAATCCAGAAAAAGCCCAGCATCTAGCCATCAAGTATGAGAAATATGCGAATGAATGAGCCTGATGAGGGCAAATCCTAGACCTATCCCAGACCTAACTTGCGTTATCCTCTAAAATATTGATCGAAACAAGGTTCAATTGACTGTTTCAGCGTGGTACCACATTACTACGTGATACAATCCAAACCAGCCCAGGATCTAGCCATGAAGTATGAGAAATATGCGAAAGAATGAGCCTGATGAGGGCAAATCCCAGACCTATCCCAGACCTAACTTGCGTTATCCTCTAAAATATTGATCGAAACCAGGTTTAATCGACTGTTTCAGTGTTGTACTTCATTACTGCGTGATGCAATCCAGAAAAAACCCAGGATCTGTTCAACACGTATGTGAAGAACGCGAAAGTATGAGCCTGATGAGGGCGAATCCCAGACCTATCCCAGACCTAACATGTAATATCCTCTAAGATATTGATCGAAACCAGGTTTAGTGGGCTGTTCCAGTGTGGTACCACATTACTACGTGACCCAAACCAGAAAAAACCCAGGATCTGTTCAACAAGTATGTGGAAAACGCGAAAGTATGAGCCTGATGAGGGCAAATCCTAGACCTAACCTAGACCTAACATGCGTTATCCTCTAAAATATTGATCGAAACCAGGTTTAATTGACTGTTTCAGTGTGGTACCACATTACTACGTGACCCAATCCAGAAATAGCCCAGGATCTAGCCATGAAGTATGAGAAATATGCGAAAGAATGAGCCTGTTGAGAGCAAATCCCAGACGTAACCCAGACCTAACATGAATTAGTCTCTAAAATAATGATCGAAACCAGGTTTAATTGACTGTTTCGGTGTGGCACCACATTACTACGCGATCCAATCCAGAAATAGCCCAGGATCCAACCATGAAGTATGAGAAATATGCGAAAGTATGAGCCTGATGAGGGCGAATCCCAGACCTATCCCAGACCTAACTTGCGTTATCCTCTAAAATACTGATCGAAACCAGGTTTAATCGCCTTTCTCAGTGTGGAACCGCATTACTACGCGATCGAAACCAGTAAAAACCCAGGATCAGTTCAACAAGTATGTGGAAAACGCGATAGTATGAGCCTGATGAGGGCGAATCCTAGACCTATCTCAGACCTTACTTGCGTTATCCTCTAAAATATTGATCGAAACCAGGTTTAATTGACTGTTTCAGCGTGGTACCACATTACTACGTGATACAATCCAGAAATAGCCCAGGATCTAGCCATGAAGTATGAGAAATATGCGAAAGTATGAGCCTGATGAGGGCAAATCCTAGACCTACCCCAGACCTAACATGCGTTATCCTCAAAAATATTTATCAGGACCAGGTTTAATTGAATGTTTCAGTGTGGTACCACATTACTACGTGATCCATACCAGAAAAAACTCAGGATTTGTTCAACAAGTATGTGAAAAATACGAAAGCATGAGTCTGATGAGGGCAAATCCTAGACCTAACCCAGACCTAACATGCGTTATCCTCTAAAATATTTATCAAGACCAGGTTTAATTTATTGTTTCTGTGTGGTACCACATTACTACGTGACCCAAACCAGAAAAAACCCAGGATCTGTTCAACAAGTATGTGGAAAACGCGAAAGTTTGAGCCTGATGAGGGCAAATCCTAGACCTAACCTAGACCTAACATGCGTTATCCTCTAAAATATTGATCGAAACCAGGTTTAATTGACTGTTTCAGTGTGGTACCACATTACTACGTGACCCAATCCAGAAATAGCCCAGGATCTAGCCATGAAGTATGAGAAATATGCGAAAGAATGAGCCTGATGAGGGTAAATCCCAGACCTATCCCAGACCTAACTTGCGTTATCCTCTAAAATATTGATCGAAACAAGGTTCAATTGACTGTTTCAGCGTGGTACCACATTACTACGTGATACAATCCAAAAACAGCCCAGGATCTAGCCATGAAGTATGAGAAATATGCGAAAGAATGAGCCTGAAGAGGGCAAATCCCAGACCTATCCCAGACCTAACTTGCGTTATCCTCTAAAATATTGATCGAAACCAGGTTTAATCGACTGTTTCAGTGTTGTACTTAATTACTGCGTGATGCAATCCAGAAAAAACCCAGGATCTGTTCAACACGTATGTGAAGAACGCGAAAGTATGAGCCTGATGAGGGCGAATCCCAGACCTATCCCAGACCTAACTTGTAATATCCTCTAAAATATTGATCGAAACCAGGTTTAGTGGGCTGTTCGAGTGTGGTACCACATTACTACGTGATCCAAACGAGAAAAAACCCAGGATCAATTCAACAAGTATGTGGAAAACGCGATAGTATGAGCCTGATGAGGGCGAATCCTAGACCTATCTCAGACCTTACTTGCGTTATCCTCTAAAATATTGATCGAAACCAGGTTTAATTGACTGTTTCAGCGTGGTACCACATTACTACGTGATACAATCCAGAAATAGCCCAGGATCTAGCCATGAAGTATGAGAAATATGCGAAAGTATGAGCCTGATGAGGGCAAATCCTAGACCTACCCCAGACCTAACATGCGTTATCCTCAAAAATATTTATCAAGACCAGGTTTAATTGAATGTTTCAGTGTGGTACCACATTACTACGTGATCCATACCAGAAAAAACTCAGGATTTGTTCAACAAGTATGTGAAAAATACGAAAGCATGAGTCTGATGAGGGCAAATCCTAGACCTAACCCAGACCTAACATGCGTTATCCTCTAAAATATTTATCAAGACCAGGTTTAATTTATTGTTTCTGTGTGGTACCACATTACTACGTGATCCATACCAGAAAAAACTCAGGATTTGTTCAACAAGTATGTGTAAAATACGAAAGCATGAGTCTGATGAGGGCAAATCCTAGACCTAACCCAGACCTAACATGCGTTATCCTCTAAAATATTGATCGAAACCAGGATTAATTGAATGTTTCAGTGTGGCACCACATTACTACGTGATGCAGTCCAGAAAAAGCCCAGGATCTAGCCATCAAGTATGAGAAATATGCGAAAGAATGAGCCTGATGACAGCAAATCCCAGACCTAACCTAGACCTAACATGCGTTATCCTTTAAAATATTTATCAAGATCAGGTTTAATTGAATGTTTCATTGTGGTACCACATTACTACGTGATCCAATCCAGAAATAGCCCAGGATCTAGCCATGAAGTATGAGAGATATGCGAAAGTATGAGCTTGATGAGGGCGAATCCCAGACCTATCCTAGACCTAACTTGCGTTATGCTCTATAATATTGATCGAAACCAGGTTTAATTGAATGTTTCAGTGTGGCACCACATTACTACGTGATGCAATCCAGAAAAAGCCCAGGATCTAGCCATCAAGTATGAGAAATATGCGAAAGAATGAGCCTGATGAGAGCAAATCCCAGACCTAACCTAGACCTAACATGCGTTATCCTCTAAAATATTGATCGAAACCAGGTTTAATGGATTGTTTCAGTGTGGTACCACATTACTACGTGACCCAAACCAGAAAAAACCCAGGATCTGTTCAACAAGTATGTGGAAAACGCGAAAGTATGAGCCTGATGAGGGCAAATCCTAGACCTAACCTAGACCTAACATGCGTTATCCTCTAAAATATTGATCGAAACCAGGTTTAATTGACTGTTTCAGTGTGGTACCACATTACTACGTGACCCAATCCAGAAATAGCCCAGGATCTAGCCATGAAGTATGAGAAATATGCGAAAGAATGAGCCTGATGAGGGTAAATCCCAGACCTATCCCAGACCTAACTTGCGTTATCCTCTAAAATATTGATCGAAACAAGGTTCAATTGACTGTTTCAGTGTGGTCCCACATTTCTACGTGATCCAAACCAGAAAAAACCCAGGATCCGTTCAACAAGTATGTGAAGAATGCGAAAGTATGAGTCTGATGAGAGAAAATCCCAGGCCTAACCTAGACCTAACATGCGTTATCCTCAAAAATATTGATCGAAACCTGGTTTAATCGACTGTTTCAGTGTGGTGCCACACTACTACGTGATGCAATCCAGAAAAAGCCCAGCATCTAGCCATCAAGTATGAGAAATATGCGAATGAATGAGCCTGATGAGGGCAAATCCTAGACCTATCCCAGACCTAACTTGCGTTATCCTCTAAAATATTGATCGAAACAAGGTTCAATTGACTGTTTCAGCGTGGTACCACATTACTACGTGATACAATCCAAACCAGCCCAGGATCTAGCCATGAAGTATGAGAAATATGCGAAAGAATGAGCCTGATGAGGGCAAATCCCAGACCTATCCCAGACCTAACTTGCGTTATCCTCTAAAATATTGATCGAAACCAGGTTTAATCGACTGTTTCAGTGTTGTACTTCATTACTGCGTGATGCAATCCAGAAAAAACCCAGGATCTGTTCAACACGTATGTGAAGAACGCGAAAGTATGAGCCTGATGAGGGCGAATCCCAGACCTATCCCAGACCTAACATGTAATATCCTCTAAGATATTGATCGAAACCAGGTTTAGTGGGCTGTTCCAGTGTGGTACCACATTACTACGTGACCCAAACCAGAAAAAACCCAGGATCTGTTCAACAAGTATGTGGAAAACGCGAAAGTATGAGCCTGATGAGGGCAAATCCTAGACCTAACCTAGACCTAACATGCGTTATCCTCTAAAATATTGATCGAAACCAGGTTTAATTGACTGTTTCAGTGTGGTACCACATTACTACGTGACCCAATCCAGAAATAGCCCAGGATCTAGCCATGAAGTATGAGAAATATGCGAAAGAATGAGCCTGATGAGGGCGAATCCTAGACGTAACCCAGACCTAACATGAATTAGTCTCTAAAATAATGATCGAAACCAGGTTTAATTGACTGTTTCAGCGTGGTACCACATTACTACGTGATACAATCCAGAAATAGCCCAGGATCTAGCCATGAAGTATGAGAAATATGCGAAAGTATGAGCCTGATGAGGGCAAATCCTAGACCTACCCCAGACCTAACATGCGTTATCCTCAAAAATATTTATCAAGACCAGGTTTAATTGAATGTTTCAGTGTGGTACCACATTACTACGTGATCCATACCAGAAAAAACTCAGGATTTGTTCAACAAGTATGTGAAAAATACGAAAGCATGAGTCTGATGAGGGCAAATCCTAGACCTAACCCAGACCTAACATGCGTTATCCTCTAAAATATTTATCAAGACCAGGTTTAATTTATTGTTTCTGTGTGGTACCACATTACTACGTGATACAATCCAGAAATAGCCCAGGATCTAGCCATGAAGTATGAGAAATATGCGAAAGTATGAGCCTGATGAGGGCAAATCCTAGACCTACCCCAGACCTAACATGCGTTATCCTCAAAAATATTTATCAGGACCAGGTTTAATTGAATGTTTCAGTGTGGTACCACATTACTACGTGATCCATACCAGAAAAAACTCAGGATTTGTTCAACAAGTATGTGAAAAATACGAAAGCATGAGTCTGATGAGGGCAAATCCTAGACCTAACCCAGACCTAACATGCGTTATCCTCTAAAATATTTATCAAGACCAGGTTTAATTTATTGTTTCTGTGTGGTACCACATTACTACGTGACCCAAACCAGAAAAAACCCAGGATCTGTTCAACAAGTATGTGGAAAACGCGAAAGTTTGAGCCTGATGAGGGCAAATCCTAGACCTAACCTAGACCTAACATGCGTTATCCTCTAAAATATTGATCGAAACCAGGTTTAATTGACTGTTTCAGTGTGGTACCACATTACTACGTGACCCAATCCAGAAATAGCCCAGGATCTAGCGATGAAGTATGAGAAATATGCGAAAGAATGAGCCTGATGAGGGTAAATCCCAGACCTATCCCAGACCTAACTTGCGTTATCCTCTAAAATATTGATCGAAACAAGGTTCAATTGACTGTTTCAGCGTGGTACCACATTACTACGTGATACAATCCAAAAACAGCCCAGGATCTAGCCATGAAGTATGAGAAATATGCGAAAGAATGAGCCTGAAGAGGGCAAATCCCAGACCTATCCCAGACCTAACTTGCGTTATCCTCTAAAATATTGATCGAAACCAGGTTTAATCGACTGTTTCAGTGTTGTACTTAATTACTGCGTGATGCAATCCAGAAAAAACCCAGGATCTGTTCAACACGTATGTGAAGAACGCGAAAGTATGAGCCTGATGAGGGCGAATCCCAGACCTATCCCAGACCTAACTTGTAATATCCTCTAAAATATTGATCGAAACCAGGTTTAGTGGGCTGTTCGAGTGTGGTACCACATTACTACGTGATCCAAACGAGAAAAAACCCAGGATCAATTCAACAAGTATGTGAAAAACGCGAAAGTATGAGCCTGATGAGGGCAAATCTTAGACCTAACCCAGACCTAAGATGCGTTATTCTCTAAAATATTTATCCAGACCAGGTTTCATTGAATGTTTCAGTGTGGTACCACATTACTACGTGATACAATCCAGAAATAGCCCGGGATCTAGCCATGAAGTATGAGAAATATGCGAAAGTATGAGCCTGACGAGGGCAAATCCTAGACCTAACCCAGACCTAACATGCGTTATCCTCTAAAATACTTATCAAGACCAGGTTTAATTGATTGTTTCAGTGTGGTCCCACATTTCTACGTGATCCAAACCAGAAAAAACCCAGGATCCGTTCAACAAGTATGTGAAGAATGCGAAAGTATGAGTCTGATGAGAGAAAATCCCAGGCCTAACCTAGACCTAACATGCGTTATCCTCAAAAATATTGATCGAAACCTGGTTTAATCGACTGTTTCAGTGTGGTGCCACACTACTACGTGATGCAATCCAGAAAAAGCCCAGCATCTAGCCATCAAGTATGAGAAATATGCGAATGAATGAGCCTGATGAGGGCAAATCCTAGACCTATCCCAGACCTAACTTGCGTTATCCTCTAAAATATTGATCGAAACAAGGTTCAATTGACTGTTTCAGCGTGGTACCACATTACTACGTGATACAATCCAAAAACAGCCCAGGATCTAGCCATGAAGTATGAGAAATATGCGAAAGAATGAGCCTGATGAGGGCAAATCCCAGACCTATCCCAGACCTAACTTGCGTTATCCTCTAAAATATTGATCGAAACCAGGTTTAATCGACTGTTTCAGTGTTGTACTTCATTACTGCGTGATGCAATCCAGAAAAAACCCAGGATCTGTTCAACACGTATGTGAAGAACGCGAAAGTATGAGCCTGATGAGGGCGAATCCCAGACCTATCCCAAACCTAACATGTAATATCCTCTAAGATATTGATCGAAACCAGGTTTAGTGGGCTGTTCCAGTGTGGTACCACATTACTGCGTGATCCAAACGAGAAAAAACCCAGGATCAGTTCTACAAGTATGTGAAGAATTCGAAAGTATGAGTCTGATGAGTGAAAATCTCAGGGCTAACCTAGACCTAACATGCGTTATCCTCTAAAATATTGATCCAAACCAGGTTTAGTGGACTGTTTCAGTGTGGTACCACTTTACTACATGATCCAAAGCAGAGAAAACCCTCGATCAGGTCAACATGTATGTTAGAACTGCGAAAGTATGACCCTGATGAGGGTAAATCCCAGGCCTAACCGAGACCTAGCATGCGTTGCCCTCTAAAATATTGATGGAAACCAGGTTTAATTGACTGTTTCAGTGATGTACTTCATTACAACGTGATGCAATCCAGAAAAAGCCCAGGATCTAGCCATCAAGTATGAGAAATATGGGAAAGAATGAGCCTGATGAGAGCAAATCCCAGACCTAACCCAGGCCTAACATGAATTATTCTCTAAAATATTGATCGAAACCAGGTTTAATTGACTGTTTCAGTGCGGTACCACATTACTACGTGATCCAATCCAGAAATAGCCCAGGATCCAGCCATGAAGTATCAGAAATATGCGAAAGAATGAGCCTGATGAGGGCAAATCCTAGACCTTTCCCAGACCTAACATGCGTTATCCTCTAAAATATTTATCAAGACCAGGTTTAATTGATTGTTTCAGTGTGGTCCCACATTTCTACGTGATCCAAACCAGAAAAAACCCAGGATCCGTTCAACAAGTATGTGAAGAATGCGAAAGTATGACCCTGATGAGGGCAAATCCCAGGCCTAACCCAGACCTGACATGCGTTGTCCTCCAAAATATTGATGGAAACCAGGTTTAATTGACTGTTTCAGTGTTGTACTTCATTACTACGTGATGCAATCCAGAAAAAACCCAGGATCAGTTCAACACGTATGTGAAGAACGCGAAAGTATGACCCTGATGAGGGCAAATCCCAGGCCTAACCGAGACCTAGCATGCGTTGCCCTCTAAAATATTGATGGAAACCAGGTTTAATTGACTGTTTCAGTGTTGTACCTCATTACTTCGTGATCCAAACCAGAAAAAACCCAGGATCAGTTCAACAAGTATGTGGAAAACGCGATAGTATGAGCCTGATGAGGGCGAATCCCAGACCTATCTCAGACCTAACTTGCGTTATCCTCTAAAATATTGATCGAAACCAGGTTTAATTGACTGTTACAGCGTGGTACCACATTACTACGTGATACAATCCAGAAACAGCCCAGGATCTAGCCATGAAGTATGAGAAATATGCGAAAGAATGAGCCTGATGACAGCAAATCCCAGACCTAACCTAGACCTAACATGCGTTATCCTTTAAAATATTTATCAAGATCAGGTTTAATTGAATGTTTCATTGTGGTACCACATTACTACGTGATCCAATCCAGAAATAGCCCAGGATCTAGCCATGAAGTATGAGAAATATGCGAAAGAATGAGCCTGATGAGTGAAAATCCTAGACCTAACCCAGACCTAACATGCGTTATCCTCTAAAATATTTATCAAGACCAGGTTTAATTTATTGTTTCTGTGTGGTACCACATTACTACGTGATCCATACCAGAAAAAACTCAGGATTTGTTCAACAAGTATGTGAAAAATACGAAAGCATGAGTCTGATGAGGGCAAATCCTAGACCTAACCCAGACCTAGCATGCGTTATCCTCTAAAATATTGATCGAAACCAGGTTTAATTGAATGTTTCAGTGTGGCACCACATTACTACGTGATGCAGTCCAGAAAAAGCCCAGGATCTAGCCATCAAGTATGAGAAATATGCGAAAGAATGAGCCTGATGACAGCAAATCCCAGACCTAACCTAGACCTAACATGCGTTATCCTTTAAAATATTTATCAAGATCAGGTTTAATTGAATGTTTCATTGTGGTACCACATTACTACGTGATCCAATCCAGAAATAGCCCAGGATCTAGCCATGAAGTATGAGAAATATGCGAAAGTATGAGCTTGATGAGGGCGAATCCCAGACCTATCCTAGACCTAACTTGCGTTATGCTCTATAATATTGATCGAAACCAGGTTTAATTGAATGTTTCAGTGTGGCACCACATTACTACGTGATGCAATCCAGAAAAAGCCCAGGATCTAGCCATCAAGTATGAGAAATATGCGAAAGAATGAGCCTGATGAGAGCAAATCCCAGACCTAACCTAGACCTAACATGCGTTATCCTCTAAAATATTGATCGAAACCAGGTTTAATGGATTGTTTCAGTGTGGTTCCACATTACTACGTGACCCAAACCAGAAAAAACCCAGGATCTGTTCAACAAGTATGTGGAAAACGCGAAAGTATGAGCCTGATGAGGGCAAATCCTAGACCTAACCTAGACCTAACATGCGTTATCCTCTAAAATATTGATCGAAACCAGGTTTAATTGACTGTTTCAGTGTGATACCACATTACTACGTGACCCAATCCAGAAATAGCCCAGGATCTAGCCATGAAGTATGAGAAATATGCGAAAGAATGAGCCTGATGAGGGTAAATCCCAGACCTATCCCAGACCTAACTTGCGTTATCCTCTAAAATATTGATCGAAATAAGGTTCAATTGACTGTTTCAGCGTGGTACCACATTACTACGTGATACAATCCAAAAACAGCCCAGGATCTAGCCATGAAGTATGAGAAATATGCGAATGAATGAGCCTGATGAGGGCAAATCCCAGACCTATCCCAGACCTAACTTGCGTTATCCTCTAAAATATTGATCGAAACCAGGTTTAATCGACTGTTTCAGTGTTGTACTTCATTACTGCGTGATGCAATCCAGAAAAAACCCAGGATCTGTTCAACACGTATGTGAAGAACGCGAAAGTATGAGCCTGATGAGGGCGAATCCCAGACCTATCCCAGACCTAACTTGTAATATCCTCTAAAATATTGATCGAAACCAGGTTTAGTGGGCTGTTCGAGTGTGGTACCACATTACTACGTGATCCAAACGAGAAAAAACCCAGGATCAATTCAACAAGTATGTGAAAAACGCGAAAGTATGAGCCTGATGAGGGCAAATCTTAGACCTAACCCAGACCTAAGATGCGTTATCCTCTAAAATATTGATCGAAACCAGGTTTAATTGAATGTTTCAGTGTGGTACCACATTACTACGTGATACAATCCAGAAATAGCCCGGGATCTAGCCATGAAGTATGAGAAATATGCGAAAGTATGAGCCTGACGAGGGCAAATCCTAGACCTAACCCAGACCTAACATGCGTTATCCTCTAAAATATTTATCAAGACCAGGTTTAATTGATTGTTTCAGTGTGGTCCCACATTTTTACGTGATCCAAACCAGAAAAAACCCAGGATCCGTTCAACAAGTATGTGAAGAATGCGAAAGTATGAGTCTGATGAGAGAAAATCCCAGGCCTAACCTAGACCTAACATGCGTTATCCTCAAAAATATTGATCGAAACCTGGTTTAATCGACTGTTTCAGTGTGGTGCCACACTACTACGTGATGCAATCCAGAAAAAGCCCAGCATCTAGCCATCAAGTATGAGAAATATGCGAATGAATGAGCCTGATGAGGGCAAATCCTAGACCTATCCCAGACCTAACTTGCGTTATCCTCTAAAATATTGATCGAAACAAGGTTCAATTGACTGTTTCAGCGTGGTACCACATTACTACGTGATACAATCCAAAAACAGCCCAGGATCTAGCCATGAAGTATGAGAAATATGCGAAAGAATGAGCCTGATGAGGGCAAATCCCAGACCTATCCCAGACCTAACTTGCGTTATCCTCTAAAATATTGATCGAAACCAGGTTTAATCGACTGTTTCAGTGTTGTACTTCATTACAACGTGATGCAATCCAGAAAAAGCCCAGGATCTAGCCATCAAGTATGAGAAATATGGGAAAGAATGAGCCTGATGAGAGCAAATCCCAGACCTAACCCAGGCCTAACATGAATTATTCTCTAAAATATTGATCGAAACCAGGTTTAATTGACTGTTTCAGTGCGGTACCACATTACTACGTGATCCAATCCAGAAATAGCCCAGGATCCAGCCATGAAGTATCAGAAATATGCGAAAGAATGAGCCTGATGAGGGCAAATCCTAGACCTTTCCCAGACCTAACATGCGTTATCCTCTAAAATATTTATCAAGACCAGGTTTAATTGATTGTTTCAGTGTGGTCCCACATTTCTACGTGATCCAAACCAGAAAAAACCCAGGATTCGTTCAACAAGTATGTGAAGAATGCGAAAGTATGAGTCTGATGAGTGAAAATCCCAGGCCTAACCTACACCTAACATGCGTTATCCTCAAAAATATTGATCGAAACCTGGTTTAATCGACTGTTTCAGTGTGGTACCACACTACTACGTGATGCAATCCAGAAACAGCCCAGGATCTAGCCATGAAGTATGAGAAATATGCGAAAGTATGAGCCTGATGAGGGCGAATCCTAGACCTAACCCAAACCTAACATGCGTTATCCACTAAAATATTTATCAAGACCAGGTTTAATTGAATGTTTCAGTGTGGTACCACATTACTACGTGAACCAAACCAGAGAAAACCCAGGATCCGTTCAACAAGTATGTGTAGAATGCGAAATTATGAGTCTGATGAGTGAAAATCCCAGGGCTAACCTAGACCTAACATGCGTTATCCTCCAAAATAAAGATCCAAACCAGGTTTAATGGACTGTTTCAGTGTGGTACCACTTTACTACGTGATCCAAAGCAGAAAAACCCTCGATCAGGTCAACATGTATGTTAAAACTGCGAAAGTATGACCCTGATGAGGGCAAATCCCAGGCCTAACCCAGACCTGACATGCATTGTCCTCCAAAATATTGATGGAAACCAGGTTTAATTGACTGTTTCAGTGTGGTACCACATTACTACGTGATCCAATCCAGAAATAGCCGAGGATCTAGCCATGAAGTATGAGAAATATGCGAAAGCATGAGCCTGACGAGGGCAAATCCTAGACCTAACCCAGACCTAACATGCGTTATCCTCTAAAATATTTATCAAGACCAGGTTTAATTGATTGTTTCAGTGTGGTCCCACATTACTACGTGATCCAAACCAGAAAAAACCCAGGATCCGTTCAACAAGTATGTGAAGAATGCGAAAGTATGAGTCTGATGAGTGAAAATCCCAGGCCTAACCTAGACCTAACATGCGTTAATCGTAAAAATATTGATCGAAACCTGGTTTAATCGACTGTTTCAGTGTGGTACCACATTACTATGTGATCCAAAGCAGAAATACCCTCGATCAGGTCAACATGTATGTTAGAACTGCGAAAGTATGACCCTGATGAGGGCAAATCCCAGGCCTAACCGAGACCTAGCATGCGTTGCCCTCTAAAATATTGATGGAAACCAGGTTTAATTGACTGTTTCAGTGTTGTACCTCATTACTTCGTGATCCAAACCAGAAAAAACCCAGGATCAGTTCAACAAGTATGTGGAAAACGCGATAGTATGAGCCTGATGAGGGCGAATCCCAGACCTATCTCAGACCTAACTTGCGTTATCCTCTAAAATATTGATCGAAACCAGGTTTAATTGACTGTTACAGCGTGGTACCACATTACTACGTGATACAATCCAGAAACAGCCCAGGATCTAGCCATGAAGTATGAGAAATATGCGAAAGAATGAGCCTGATGAGGGCAAATCCTAGACCTATACCAGACCTAACTTGCGTTATCCTCTAAAATATTGATCGAAACCAGGTTCAATTGAATGTTTCAGTGTGGTGCCACATTACTACGTGATCGATACCAGAAAAAACTCAGGATTTGTTCAACAAGTATGCGAAAAATGCGAAAGCATGAGTCTGATGAGGGCAAATCCCAGGCCTAACCTATACCTAACGTGCGTTGTCCTCTAAGATATTGATGGAAACTAGGTTTAATGGACTGTTTCAGTGTGGTACCACTTTACTACGTGATTGAAAGCAGAAAAAACCTTCGATCAGGTCGACATGTATGTTAGAACTGCGAAAGTATGACCCTGATGAGGGCAATTCCCAGGCCTAACCTAGACCTAACATGCGTTGCCCTCTAAAATATTGATGGAAACCAGGTTTAATTGACTGTTTCAGTGTTGTACTTCATTACTACGTGATGCAATCCAGAAAAAGCCCAGGATCTAGCCATCAAGTATGAGAAATATGCGAAAGAATCAGCCTGTTGAGAGCAAATCCCAGACCTAACCCAGACCTAACATGAATTATTCTCTAAAATATTGATCGAAACCAGGTTTAATTGACTGTTTCGGTGTGGCACCACATTACTACGCGATCCAATCCAGAAATAGCCCAGGATCCAGCCACGAAGTATGAGAAATATGCGAAAGTATGAGCCTGATGAGGGCAAATCCTAGACCTAACCCAGACCTAACATGCGTTATCCTCTAAAATATTTATCAAGACCAGGTTTAATTGATTGTTTGAGTGTGGTCCCACATTACTACGTGATCCAAACCAGAAAAAACCCAGGTTCCGTTCAACAAGTATGTGAAGAATGCGAAAGTATGAGTCTGATGAGTGAAAATCCCAGGCCTAACCTAGACCTAACATGCGTTATCCTCAAAAATATTGATCGAAACCTGGTTTAATCGACTGTTTCAGTGTGGTACCACACTACTACGTGATGCAATCCAGAAAAAGCCCAGGATCTAGCCATCAAGTATGAGAAATATGCGAAAGAATGAGCCTGATGAGGGTAAATCCCAGACCTATCCCAGACCTAACTTGCGTTATCCTCTAAAATACTGATCGAAACCAGGTTTAATCGACTTTTTCAGTGTGGTACCGCATTACTACGCGATCGAAACCAGTAAAAACCCAGGATCAGTTCAACAAGTTTCTGGAAAACGCGATAGTATGAGCCTGATGAGGGCGAATCCTAGACCTATCTCAGACCTTACTTGCGTTATCCTCTAAAATATTGATCGAAACCAGGTTTAATTGAATGTTTCAGTGTGGTACCACATTACTACGTGATCCATACCAGAAAAAACTCAGGATTTGTTCAACAAGTAAGTGAAAAATACGAAAGCATGAGTCTGATGAGGGCAAATCCTAGACCTAACCCAGACCTAACATGCGTTATCCTCTAAAATATTTATCAAGACCAGGTTTAATTGATTGTTTGAGTGTGGTCCCACATTACTACGTGATCCAAACCAGAAAAAACCCAGGTTCCGTTCAACAAGTATGTGAAGAATGCGAAAGTATGAGTCTGATGAGTGAAAATCCCAGGCCTAACCTAGACCTAACATGCGTTATCCTCAAAAATATTGATCGAAACCTGGTTTAATCGACTGTTTCAGTGTGGTACCACATTACTACGTGATCCATACCAGAAAAAACTCAGGATTTGTTCAACAAGTAAGTGAAAAATACGAAAGCATGAGTCTGATGAGGGCAAATCCTAGACCTAACCCAGACCTAACATGCGTTATCCTCTAAAATATTTATCAAGACCAGTTTTAATTGATTGTTTCAGTGTGGTCCCACATTACTACGTGACCCCATCCAGAAATAGCCCAGGATCTAGCCATGAAGTATGAGAAATATGCGAAAGAATGAGCCTGATGAGGGTAAATCCCAGACCTATCCCAGACCTAACTTGCGTTATCCTCTAAAATACTGATCGAAACCAGGTTTAATCGACTTTTTCAGTGTGGTACCGCATTACTACGCGATCGAAACCTGTAAAAACCCAGGATCAGTTCAACAAGTATCTGGAAAACGCGATAGTATGAGCCTGATGAGGGCGAATCCTAGACCTATCTCAGACCTTACTTGCGTTATCCTCTAAAATATTGATCGAAACCAGGTTTAATTGACTGTTTCAGCGTGGTACCACATTACTACGTGATACAATCCAGAAATAGCCCAGGATCTAGCCATGAAGTATGAGAAATATGCGAAAGTATGAGCCTGATGAGGGCAAATCCTAGACCTACCCCAGACCTAACATGCGTTATCCTCAAAAATATTTATCAAGACCAGGTTTAATTGAATGTTTCAGTGTGGTACCACATTACTACGTGATCCATACCAGAAAAAACTCAGGATTTGTTCAACAAGTAAGTGAAAAATACGAAAGCATGAGTCTGATGAGGGCAAATCCTAGACCTAACCCAGACCTAACATGCGTTATCCTCTAAAATATTTATCAAGACCAGGTTTAATTTATTGTTTCAGTGTGGTACCACATTACTACGTGATCCATACCAGAAAAAACTCAGGATTTGTTCAACAAGTATGTGAAAAATACGAAAGCATGAGTCTGATGAGGGCAAATCCTAGACCTAACCCAGACCTAACATGCGTTATCCTCTAAAATATTGATCGAAACCAGGTTTAATTGAATGTTTCAGTGTGGTACCACATTACTACGTGATCCATACCAGAAAAAACTCAGGATTTGTTCAACAAGTAAGTGAAAAATACGAAAGCATGAGTCTGATGAGGGCAAATCCTAGACCTAACCCAGACCTAACATGCGTTATCCTCTAAAATATTTATCAAGACCAGGTTTAATGGACTGTTTCAGTGTGGTACCACTTTACTACGTGATTGAAAGCAGAAAAAACCTTCGATCAGGTCGACATGTATGTTAGAACTGCGAAAGTATGACCCTGATGAGGGCAAATCCCAGGCCTAACCTAGACCTAACGTGCGTTGCCCTCTAAAATATTGATGGAAACCAGGTTTAATTGACTGTTTCAGTGTTGTACTTCATTACTACGTGATGCAATCCAGAAAAAGCCCAGGATCTAGCCATCAAGTATGAGAAATATGCGAAAGAATCAGCCTGTTGAGAGCAAATCCCAGACCTAACCCAGACCTAACATGAATTATTCTCTAAAATATTGATCGAAACCAGGTTTAATTGACTGTTTCGGTGTGGCACCACATTACTACGCGATCCAATCCAGAAATAGCCCAGGATCCAGCCATGAAGTATGAGAAATATGCGAAAGTATGAGCCTGATGAGGGCAAATCCTAGACCTAACCCAGACCTAACATGCGTTATCCTCTAAAATATTTATCAAGACCAGGTTTAATTGATTGTTTGAGTGTGGTCCCACATTACTACGTGATCCAAACCAGAAAAAACCCAGGTTCCGTTCAACAAGTATGTGAAGAATGCGAAAGTATGAGTCTGATGAGTGAAAATCCCAGGCCTAACCTAGACCTAACATGCGTTATCCTCAAAAATATTGATCGAAACCTGGTTTAATCGACTGTTTCAGTGTGGTACCACACTACTACGTGATGCAATCCAGAAAAAGCCCAGGATCTAGCCATCAAGTATGAGAAATATGCGAAAGAATGAGCCTGATGAGGGCAAATCCTAGACCTAACCCAGACCTAACATGCGTTATCCTCTAAAATATTTATCAAGACCAGTTTTAATTGATTGTTTCAGTGTGGTCCCACATTACTACGTGACCCCATCCAGAAATAGCCCAGGATCTAGCCATGAAGTATGAGAAATATGCGAAAGAATGAGCCTGATGAGGGTAAATCCCAGACCTATCCCAGACCTAACTTGCGTTATCCTCTAAAATACTGATCGAAACCAGGTTTAATCGACTTTTTCAGTGTGGTACCGCATTACTACGCGATCGAAACCAGTAAAAACCCAGGATCAGTTCAACAAGTATGTGGAAAACGCGATAGTATGAGCCTGATGAGGGCGAATCCTAGACCTATCTCAGACCTTACTTGCGTTATCCTGTAAAATATTGATCGAAACCAGGTTTAATTGACTGTTTCAGCGTGGTACCACATTACTACGTGATACAATCCAGAAATAGCCCAGGATCTAGCCATGAAGTATGAGAAATATGCGAAAGTATGAGCCTGATGAGGGCAAGTCCTAGACCTACCCCAGACCTAACATGCGTTATCCTCAAAAATATTTATCAAGACCAGGTTTAATTGAATGTTTCAGTGTGGTACCACATTACTACGTGATCCATACCAGAAACAACTCAGGATTTGTTCAACAAGTAAGTGAAAAATACGAAAGCATGAGTCTGATGAGGGCAAATCCTAGACCTAACCCAGACCTAACATGCGTTATCCTCTAAAATATTTATCAAGACCAGGTTTAATTTATTGTTTCAGTGTGGTACCACATTACTACGTGATCCATACCAGAAAAAACTCAGGATTTGTTCAACAAGTATGTGAAAAATACGAAAGCATGAGTCTGATGAGGGCAAATCCTAGACCTAACCCAGACCTAACATGCGTTATCCTCTAAAATATTGATCGAAACCAGGTTTAATTGAATGTTTCAGTGTGGTACCACATTACTACGTGATCCATACCAGAAAAAACTCAGGATTTGTTCAACAAGTAAGTGAAAAATACGAAAGCATGAGTCTGATGAGGGCAAATCCTAGACCTAACCCAGACCTAACATGCGTTATCCTCTAAAATATTTATCAAGACCAGGTTTAATTGATTGTTTTAGTGTGGTCCCACATTTCTACGTGATCCAAACCAGAAAAAACCCAGGATCCGTTCAACAAGTATGTGAAGAATGCGAAAGTATGAGTCTGATGAGAGAAAATCCCAGGCCTAACCTAGACCTAACATGCGTTATCCTCAAAAATATTGAGCGAAACCTGGTTTAATCGACTGTTTCAGTGTGGTGCCACACTACTACGTGATACAATCCAAAAACAGCCCAGGATCTAGTCATGAAGTATGAGAAATATGCGAATGAATGAGCCTGATGAGGGCAAATCCTAGACCTATCCCAGACCTAACTTGCGTTATCCTCTAAAATATTGATCGAAACAAGGTTCAATTGACTGTTTCAGCGTGGTACCACATTACTACGTGATACAATCCAAAAACAGCCCAGGATCTAGTCATGAAGTATGAGAAATATGCGAAAGAATGAGCCTGATGAGGGCAAATCCCAGACCTATCCCAGACCTAACTTGTAATATCCTCTAAAATATTGATCGAAACCAGGTTTAGTGGGCTGTTCCAGTGTGGTACCACATTACTACGTGATCCAAACGAGAAAAAACCCAGGATCAGTTCTACAAGTATGTGAAGAATTCGAAAGTATGAGTCTGATGAGTGAAAATCTCAGGGCTAACCTAGACCTAACATGCGTTATCCTCTAAAATATTGATCGAAACCAGGTTTAATGGATTGTTTCAGTGTGGTACCACATTACTACGTGATCCAAACCAGAAAAAACCCAGGATCTGTTCAACAAGTATGTGAAGAACGCGAAAGTATGAGCCTGATGAGGGCGAATCCCAGACCTATCCCAGACCTAACTTGCGTTATCCTCTAAAATATTGATCGAAACCAGGATTAATTGACTGTTTCAGTGTGGTACCACATTACTACGTGATGCAATCCAGAAATAGCCCAGGATCTGTTCAACAAGTATGTGAAAAACGCGAAAGTATGAGCCTGATGAGGGCAAATCCCATACCTATGCCAGACATAACTTGCGTTATCCTCTAAAATATTGATCGAAACCAGGTTTAATTGACTGTTTCAGTGTGGTACCACATTACTACGTGATCCAATCCAGAATTAGCCGAGGATCTAGCCATGAAGTATGAGAAATATGCGAAAGTATGAGCCTGACGAGGGCAAATCCTAGACCTAACCCAGACCTAACATGCGTTATCCTCTAAAATATTTATCAAGACCAGGTTTAATTGATTGTTTCAGTGTGGTCCCACATTACTACGTGATCCAAACCAGAAAAAACCCAGGATCCGTTCAACAAGTATGTGAAGAATGCGAAAGTATGAGTCTGATGAGTGAAAATCCCAGGCCAAACCTAGACCTAACATGCGTTAATCGTAAAAATATTGATCGAAACCTGGTTTAATCGACTGTTTCAGTGTGGTACCACATTACTATGTGATCCGAACCAGAAAATAGCCCAGGATCTGTTCAACGAGTATGTGAAGTGTGCGAGAGTTTGAGTCTGATGAGGGCAAATCCCAGTCCAATCCCAGACCTATCTTGCGTTATCCTCTAAAATATTTATCAAGACCAGGTTTAATTGATTGTTTCAGTGTGGTCCCACATTACTACGTGATCCAAACCAGAAAAAACCCAGGATCCGTTAAACAAGTATGTGAAGAATGCGAAAGTATGAGTCTGATGAGTGAAAATCCCAGGCCAAACCTAGACCTAACATGCGTTAATCGTAAAAATATTGATCGAAACCTGGTTTAATCGACTGTTTCAGTGTGGTACCACATTACTATGTGATCCAAACCAGAAAATAGCCCAGGATCTGTTCAACGAGTATGTGAAGTGTGCGAGAGGTTGAGTCTGATGAGGGCAAATCCCAGACCAATCCCAGACCTATCTTGCGTTATCCTCTAAAATATTGATCGAAACCAGGTTTAATCGACTGTTTCAGTGTGGTACCACATTACTACGTGATCCAATCCAGAAATAGCCGAGGATCTAGCCATGAAGTATGAGAAATATGCGAAAGTATGAGCCTGACGAGGGCAAATCCTAGACCTAACCCAGACCTAACATGCGTTATCCTCTAAAATATTTATCAAGACCAGGTTTAATTGATTGGTTCAGTGTGGTCCCACATTACTACGTGATCCAAACCAGAAGAAACCCAGGATCCGTTCAACAAGTATGTGAAGAATTCGAAAGTATGAGTCTGATGTGTGAAAATCTCAGGGCTAACCTAGACCTAACATGCGTTATCCTCTAAAATATTGATCCAAACCAGGTTTAGTGGTCTGTTTCACTGTGGTACCACTTTACTACGTGATCCAAAGCAGAAAAAACCCTCGATAAGGTCAACAGGTATGTTAGAACTGCGAAAGTATGACCCTGATGAGGGCACATCCGAGGCCTAACCCAGACCTGACATGCGTTGTCCTCCAAAATATTGATGGAAACCAGGTTTAATTGACTGTTTCAGTGTTGTACTTCATTACTACGTGATGCAATCCCGAAAAAACCCAGGATCAGTTCAACACGTATGTGAAGAACGCGAAAGTATGAGCCTGATGAGGGCGAATCCCAGACCTATCCCAGACCTAACTTGCGTTATCCTCTAAAATATTGATCGAATCCAGGATTAATTGACTGTTTCAGTGTGGTACCACATTACTACGTGATCCAATCCAGAAATAGCCCAGGATCTGTTCAACAAGTATGTGAAAAACGCGAAAGTATGAGCCTGATGAGGGCAAATCCCACACCTATGCCAGACATAACTTGCGTTATCCACTAAAATATTGATCGAAACCTGGTTTAATCGACTGTTTCAGTGTGGTACCACATTACTATGTGATCCAAACCAGAAAATAGCCCAGGATCTGTTCAACGAGTATGTGAAGTGTGCGAGAGTTTGAGTCTGATGAGGGCAAATCCCAGACCAATCCCAGACCTATCTTGCGTTATCCTCTAAAATATTGATCGAAACCAGGTTTAATCGACTGTTTCAGTGTGGTACCACATTACTACGTGATCCAATCCAGAAATAGCCCAGGATCTAGCCATGAAATATGAGAAATATGCGAAAGTATGAGCCTGATGAGGGCAAATCCTAGACCTAACCCAGACCTAACATGTGTTATCCTCTAAAATATTTATCAAGACCAGGTTTAATTGATTGGTTCAGTGTGGTCCCACATTACTACGTGATCCAAACCAGAAGAAACCCAGGATCCGTTCAACAAGTATGTGAAGAATTCGAAAGTATGAGTCTGATATTTGAAAATCTCAGGGCTAACCTAGACCTAACATGCGTTATCCTCTAAAATATTGATCCAAACCAGGTTTAGTGGTCTGTTTCACTGTGGTACCACATTACTACGTGATCCAATCCAGAAATAGCCGAGGATCTAGCCATGAAGTATGAGAAATATGCGAAAGTATGAGCCTGACGAGGGCAAATCCTAGACCTAACCCAGACCAAGCATGCGTTATCCTCTAAAATATTTATCAAGACCAGGTTTAATTGACTGTTTCAGTGTTGTACCTCATTACTTCGTGATCCAAACCAGAAAAAACCCAGGATCTGTTCAACAAGTATGCGAAAAACGCGAAACTGTGAGCCTGATGAGGGTAAATCTTAGACCTAACACAGACCTAAGATGCGATATCCTCTAAAATATTTATCCAGACCAGGTTTCATTGAATGTTTCAGTGTGGTACCACATTACTACGTGATCCAATCCAGAAGTAGCCCAGGATCTAGCCATGAAGTATGAGAAATTTGCGAAAGAATGAGCCTCATGAGGGCAAATCCTAGACCTTTCCAAGACCTAACATGCGTTATCCTCTAAAATATTGATCCAAACCAGGTTTAGTGGACTGTTTCAGTGTGGTACCACTTTACTACGTGATCCAAAGCAGAAAAAACCCTCGATCAGGTCAACATGTATGTTAGAACTGCGAAAGTATGACCCTGATGAGGGTAAATCCCAGGCCTAACCGAGACCTAGCATGCGTTGCCCTCTAAAATATTGATGGAAACCAGGTTTAATTGACTGTTTCAGTGTTGTACTTCATTACAACGTGATGCAATCCAGAAAAAGCCCAGGATCTAGCCATCAAGTATGAGAAATATGCGAAAGAATGAGCCTGATGAGAGCAAATCCCAGACCTAACCCAGGCCTAACATGAATTATTCTCTAAAATATTGATCGAAACCAGGTTTAATTGACTGTTTCAGCGTGGTACCACATTACTACGTGATACAATCCAGAAACAGTCCAGGATCTAGCCATGAAGTATGAGAAATATGCGAAAGAATGAGCCTGATGAGGGCAAATCCCAGACCTATCCAGACCTAACATGCGTTATCCCCTAAAATATTGATCGACACCAGGTTTAATCGACTGTTTCAGTGTGGTACCACATTACTATGTGATCCAAACCAGAAAATAAGCCAGGATCTGTTCAACGAGTATGTGAAGTGTGCGAAAGTGTGAGTCTGATGAGGGCAAATCCCAGACCTATCCCAGACCTAACTTGCGTTATCCTCTAAAATAATGATCGAAACCAGGTTTAATTGAATGTTTCAGTGTGGCACCACATTACTACGTGACCCAAACCAGAAAAAACCCAGGATCTGTTCAACAAGTATGTGAAAAACGCGAAAGTATGAGCATGATGAGGGCAAATCCTAGACCTAACCTAGACCTAACATGCGTTATCCTCTAAAATATTGATCGAAACCAGGCTCAATTGAATGTTTCAGTGTGGCACCACATTACTACGTGACCCAAACCAGAAAAAACCCAGGATCTGTTCAACAAGTATGTGAAAAACGCGAAAGTATGAGCATGATGAAGGCAAATCCTAGACCTAACCTAGACCTAACATGCGTTATCCTCTAAAATATTGATCGAAACCAGGCTTAATTGACTGTTTCAGTGTGGTACCACATTACTACGTGACCCAATCCAGAAATAGCCCGGGATCTAGCCATGAAGTATGAGAAATATGCGAAAGTATGAGCCTGACGAGGGCAAATCCTAGACCTAACCCAGACCTAACATGCGTTATCCTCTAAAATATTTATCAAGACCAGGTTTAATTGATTGTTTCAGTGTGGTCCCACATTTCTACGTGATCCAAACCAGAAAAAACCCAGGATCCGTTCAACAAGTATGTGAAGAATGCGAAAGTATGAGTCTGATGAGTGAAAATCCCAGGCCAAACCTAGACCTAAGATGCGTTATTCTCTAAAATATTTATCCAGACCAGGTTTCATTGAATGTTTCAGTGTGGTACCACATTACTACGTGATCCAATCCAGAAATAGCCCAGGATCTAGCCATGAAGTATGAGAAATATGCGAAAGAAAGAGCCTGATGAGGGCAAATCCCAGACCTATCCCAGATCTAACTTGCGTTATCCTCTAAAATATTGATCGAAACCAGGTTTAATCGACTGTTTCAGTGTGGTACCACATTACTATGTGATCCAAACCAGAAAATAACTCAGGATCTGTTCAACGAGTATGTGAAGTGTACGAAAGTATGAGTCTGATGAGGGCAAATCCCAGACCTATCCCAGACCTAACTTGTATTATCCTCTAAAATATTGATCGAAACCAGGTTTAGTGGGCTGTTCCAGTGTGGTACCACATTACTACGTGTTCCAAACCAGAAAAAACCCAGGATCAGTTCAACAAGTATGTGAAAAACGCGAAGGTATGAGCCTGATGAGGGCGACTCCCAGACCTATCCCAGACCTAACTTGCGTTATCCTCTAAAATATTGATCGAAACAAGGTTTAATTGACTGTTTCAGCGTGGTACCACATTACTACGTGATCCAAACCAGAAAAAACCCAGGATCAGTTCAACAAGTATGTGAAAAACGCGAAAGTATGAGCCTGATGAGGGCGAATCCCAGACCTACCCCAGACCTTACTTGCGTTATCCTCTAAAATATTGATCGAAACAAGGTTTAGTTGACTGTTTCAGTGTGGTACCACACTACTACGTGATGCAATCCAGAAATAGCCCAGGACCTAGCCATGAAGTATGAGAAATATGGGAAAGAATGAGCCTGATGAGGGCAAATCCCAGACCTATCCCAGACATAACTTGCGTTATCCCCTAAAATATTGATCGACACCAGGTTTGATCGACTGTTTCAGTGTGGTACCACATTACTATGTGATCCAAACCAGAAAATAAGCCAGGATCTGTTCAACGAGTATGTGAAGTGTGCGAAAGTGTGAGTCTGATGAGGGCAAATCCCAGACCTATCCCAGACCTAACTTGCGTTATCCTCTAAAATAATGATCGAAACCAGGTTTAATTGACTGTTTCAGTGTGGTACCACATAACTACGTGATCCAATCCAGAAATAGCTCAGGATCTAGCCATGAAGTATGAGAAATATGCGAAAGTATAAGCCTGATGAGGGCAAATCCTAGACCTAACCCAGACCTAACATGCGTTATCCTCTAAAATATTGATCGAAACCAGGTTTAATTGAATGTTTCAGTGTGGCACCACATTACTACGTGACCCAAACCAGAAAAAACCCAGGATCTGTTCAACAAGTATGTGAAAAACGCGAAAGTATGAGCATGATGAGGGCATATCCTAGACCTAACCTAGACCTAACATGCGTTATCCTCTAAAATATTGATCGAAACCAGGCTTAATTGACTGTTTCAGTGTGGTACCACATTACTACGTGACCCAATCCAGAAATAGCCCGGGATCTAGCCATGAAGTATGAGAAATATGCGAAAGTATGAGCCTGACGAGGGCAAATCCTAGACCTAACCCAGACCTAACATGCGTTATCCTCTAAAATATTTATCAAGACCAGGTTTAATTGATTGTTTCAGTGTGGTCCCACATTTCTACGTGATCCAAACCAGAAAAAACCCAGGATCAATTCAACAAGTATGTGAAAAACGCGAAAGTATGAGCCTGATGAGGGCAAATCAAAGACCTAACCCAGACCTAAGATGCGTTATTCTCTAAAATATTTATCCAGACCAGGTTTCATTGAATGTTTCAGTGTGGTACCACATTACTACGTGATCCAATCCAGAAATAGCCCAGAATCTAGCCATGAAGTATGAGAAATATGCGAAAGAATGAGCCTGATGAGGGCAAATCCCAGACCTATCCCAGATCTAACTTGCGTTATCCTCTAAAATATTGATCGAAACCAGGTTTAATCGACTGTTTCAGTGTGGTACCACATTACTATGTGATCCAAACCAGAAAATAACTCAGGATCTGTTCAACGAGTATGTGAAGTGTGCGAAAGTATGAGTCTGATGAGGGCAAATCCCAGACCTATCCCAGACCTAACTTGTATTATCCTCTAAAATATTGATCGAAACCAGGTTTAGTGGGCTGTTCCAGTGTGGTACCACATTACTACGTGTTCCAAACCAGAAAAAACCCAGGATCAGTTCAACAAGTATGTGAAAAACGCGAAGGTATGAGCCTGATGAGGGCGACTCCCAGACCTATCCCAGACCTAACTTGCGTTATCCTCTAAAATATTGATCGAAACAAGGTTTAATTGACTGTTTCAGCGTGGTACCACATTACTACGTGATACAATCCAGAAATAGCCCGGGATCTAGCCACGAAGTATGAGAAATATGCGAAAGTATGAGCCTGACGAGGGCAAATCCTAGACCTAACCCAGACCTAACATGCGTTATCCTCTAAAATATTTATCAAGACCAGGTTTAATTGATTGTTTCAGTGTGGTACCACATTACTACGTGACCCAATCCAGAAAAAACCCAGGATCCGTTCAACAAGTATGTGAAGAATGCGAATGTATGAGTCTGATGAGTGAAAATCCCAGGCCTGACCTAGACCTAACATGCGTTATCCTCAAAAATATTGATCGAAACCTGGTTTAATCGACTGTTTCAGTGTGGTACCACACTACTACGTGATGCAATCCAGAAAAAGCCCAGGATCTAGCCATCAAGTATGAGAAATATGCGAATGAATGAGCCTGATGAGGGCAAATCCTAGACCTATCCCAGACCTAACTTGCGTTATCCTCTAAAATATTGATCGAAACAATGTTTAATTGACTGTTTCAGCGTGGTACCACATTACTACGTGATACAATCCAGAAACAGCCCAGGATCTAGCCATGAAGTATGAGAAATATGCGAATGAATGAGCCTGATGAGGGCAAATGCCAGACCTATCCCAGACCTAACTTGCGTTATCCTCTAAAATATTGATCGAAACCAGGTTTAATCGACTGTTTCAGTGTTGTACTTCATTACTGCGTGACGCAATCCAGAAAAAACCCAGGATCTGTTCAACACTTATGTGAAGAACGCGAAAGTATGAGCCTGATGAGGGCGAATCCCAGAGCTATCCCAGACCTAACTTATATTATCCTCTAAAATATTGATCGAAACCAGGTTTAGTGGGCTGTTCCAGTGTGGTACCACATTACTACGTGATCCAAACCAGAAAAAACCCAGGATCAGTTCAACAAGTATGTGAAAAACGCGAAAGTATGAGCCTGATGAGGGCGAATCCCAGACCTATCCCAGACCTAACTTGCGTTATCCTCTAAAATATTGATCGAAACAAGGTTTAGTTGACTGTTTCAGCGTGGTACCACATTACTACGTGATACAATCCAGAAACAGCCCAGGATCTAGCCATGAAGTATGATAAATATGCGAAAGTATGAGCCTGATGAGGGCAAATCCTAGACCTAACCCAGACCTAAGATGCGTTATTCTCTAAAATATTTATCAAGACCAGGTTTAATTGAATGTTTCAGTGTGGTACCACATTACTACGTGAACCAAACCAGAGAAAACCCAGGATCCGTTCAACAAGTATGTGAAGAATGCGAATGTATGAGTCTGATAAGTGAAAATCCCAGGGCTAACCTAGACCTAACATGCGTTATACTCCAAAATAATGATCCAAACCAGGTTTAATGGACTGTTTCAGTCTGGTACCACACTACTACGTGATGCAATCCAGAAAAAGCCCAGGATCTAGCCATCAAGTATGAGAAATATGCGAATGAATGAGCCTGATGAGGGCAAATCCTAGACCTAACCCAGACCTAACATGCGTTATCCTCTAAAATATTTATCAAGACCAGGTTTAATTGATTGTTTCAGTGTGGTACCACATTACTACGTGACCCAATCCAGAAAAAACCCAGGATCCGTTCAACAAGTATGTGAAGAATGCGAATGTATGAGTCTGATGAGTGAAAATCCCAGGCCTGACCTAGACCTAACATGCGTTATCCTCAAAAATATTGATCGAAACCTGGTTTAATCGACTGTTTCAGTGTGGTACCACACTACTACGTGATGCAATCCAGAAAAAGCCCAGGATCTAGCCATCAAGTATGAGAAATATGCGAATGAATGAGCCTGATGAGGGCAAATCCTAGACCTATCCCAGACCTAACATGCGTTATCCTCTAAAATATTGATCGAAACTATGTTTAATTGACTGTTTCAGCGTGGTACCACATTACTACGTGATACAATCCAGAAACAGCCCAGGATCTAGCCATGAAGTATGAGAAATATGCGAATGAATGAGCCTGATGAGGGCAAATGCCAGACCTATCCCAGACCTAACTTGCGTTATCCTCTAAAATATTGATCGAAACCAGGTTTAATCGACTGTTTCAGTGTTGTACTTCATTACTGCGTGACGCAATCCAGAAAAAACCCAGGATCTGTTCAACACTTATGTGAAGAACGCGAAAGTATGAGCCTGATGAGGGCGAATCCCAGAGCTATCCCAGACCTAACTTATATTATCCTCTAAAATATTGATCGAAACCAGGTTTAGTGGGCTGTTCCAGTGTGGTACCACATTACTACGTGATCCAAACCAGAAAAAACCCAGGATCAGTTCAACAAGTATGTGAAAAACGCGAAAGTATGAGCCTGATGAGGGCGAATCCCAGACCTATCCCAGACCTAACTTGCGTTATCCTCTAAAATATTGATCGAAACAAGGTTTAGTTGACTGTTTCAGCGTGGTACCACATTACTACGTGATACAATCCAGAAACAGCCCAGGATCTAGCCATGAAGTATGATAAATATGCGAAAGTATGAGCCTGATGAGGGCAAATCCTAGACCTAACCCAGACCTAAGATGCGTTATTCTCTAAAATATTTATCAAGACCAGGTTTAATTGAATGTTTCAGTGTGGTACCACATTACTACGTGAACCAAACCAGAGAAAACCCAGGATCCGTTCAACAAGTATGTGAAGAATGCGAATGTATGAGTCTGATGAGTGAAAATCCCAGGGCTAACCTAGACCTAACATGCGTTATACTCCAAAATAATGATCCAAACCAGGTTTAATGGACTGTTTCAGTGTGGTACCACTTTACTACGTGATCCAAAGCAGAAAAACCCTCGATCAGGTCAACATGTCTGTTAAAACTGCGAAAGTATGACCCTGATGAGGGCAAATCCCAGGCGTAACCCAGACCTGACATGCGTTGTCCTCCAAAATATTGATGGAAACCAGGTTTAATTGACTGTTTCAGTGTTGTACTTCATTACTACGTGATGCAATCCAGAAAAAACCCAGGATCAGTTCAACACGTATGTGAAGAACGCGAAAGTATGAGCCTGATGAGGGCGAATCCCAGACCTATCCCAGACCTAACTTGCGCTATCCTCTAAAATATTGATCGAAACCAGGTTTAATTGACTGTTTCAGTGTGGTACCACATTACTACGTGATCCAATCCAGAAATAGCCCAGGATCTGTTCAACAAGTATGTGAAAAACGCGAAAGTATGAGCCTGATGAGGGCAAATCCCATACCTATGCCAGACATAACTTGCGTTATCCTCTAAAATATTGATCGAAACCAGGTTTAATTGACTGTTTCAGTGTGGTACCACATTACTACGTGATCCAATCCAGAAATAGCCGAGGATCTAGCCATGAAGTATGAGAAATATGCGAAAGTATGAGCCTGACGAGGGCAAATCCTAGACCTAACCCAGACCAAACATGCGTTATCCTCTAAAATATTTATCAAGACCAGGTTTAATTGATTGTTTCAGTGTGGTCCCACATTACTACGTGATCCAAACCAGAAAAAACCCAGGATCCGTTCAATAAGTATGTGAAGAATGCGAAAGTATGAGCCTGATGAGGGCAAATCCCAGACCTATCCCAGACCTAACATGCGTTATCCTCTAAAATATTTATCAAGACCAGGTTTAATTGATTGTTTCAGTGTGGTCCCACATTACTACGTGATACAAACCAGAAAAAACCCTGGATCCGTTCAACAAGTATGTGAAGAATGCGAAAGTATGAGTCTGATGAGGGCAAATCCCAGGCCTAACCCAGACCTAACTTGCGTTGTCCTCTAAGATATGGATGGAAACCAGGTTTTATTGACTGTTTCTGTGTTGTACTTCATTACTACGTGATGCAATCCAGAAAAAGCCCAGGATCAAGCCATCAAGTATGAGAAATATGCGAAAGTATGAGTCTGATGAGGGCAAATCCCAGACCTATCCCAGACCTAACTTGTATTATCCTCTAAAATATTGATCGAAACCAGGTTTAGTGGGCTGTTCCAGTGTGGTACCACATTACTACGTGTTCCAAACCAGAAAAAACCCAGGATCAGTTCAACAAGTATGTGAAAAACGCGAAGGTATGAGCCTGATGAGGGCGACTCCCAGACCTATCCCAGACCTAACTTGCGTTATCCTCTAAAATATTGATCGAAACAAGGTTTAATTGACTGTTTCAGCGTGGTACCACATTACTACGTGATACAATCCAGAAACAGCCCAGGATCTAGCCATGAAGTATGATAAATATGCGAAAGTATGAGCCTGATGAGGGCAAATCCTAGACCTAACCCAGACCTAAGATGCGTTATTCTCTAAAATATTTATCAAGACCAGGTTTAATTGAATGTTTCAGTGTGGTACCACATTACTACGTGAACCAAACCAGAGAAAACCCAGGATCCGTTCAACAAGTATGTGAAGAATGCGAATGTATGAGTCTGATGAGTGAAAATCCCAGGGCTAACCTAGACCTAACATGCGTTATACTCCAAAATAATGATCCAAACCAGGTTTAATGGACTGTTTCAGTGTGGTACCACTTTACTACGTGATCCAAAGCAGAAAAACCCTCGATCAGGTCAACATGTCTGTTAAAACTGCGAAAGTATGACCCTGATGAGGGCAAATCCCAGGCGTAACCCAGACCTGACATGCGTTGTCCTCCAAAATATTGATGGAAACCAGGTTTAATTGACTGTTTCAGTGTTGTACTTCATTACTACGTGATGCAATCCAGAAAAAACCCAGGATCAGTTCAACACGTATGTGAAGAACGCGAAAGTATGAGCCTGATGAGGGCGAATCCCAGACCTATCCCAGACCTAACTTGCGCTATCCTCTAAAATATTGATCGAAACCAGGTTTAATTGACTGTTTCAGTGTGGTACCACATTACTACGTGATCCAATCCAGAAATAGCCCAGGATCTGTTCAACAAGTATGTGAAAAACGCGAAAGTATGAGCCTGATGAGGGCAAATCCCATACCTATGCCAGACATAACTTGCGTTATCCTCTAAAATATTGATCGAAACCAGGTTTAATTGACTGTTTCAGTGTGGTACCACATTACTACGTGATCCAATCCAGAAATAGCCGAGGATCTAGCCATGAAGTATGAGAAATATGCGAAAGTATGAGCCTGACGAGGGCAAATCCTAGACCTAACCCAGACCAAACATGCGTTATCCTCTAAAATATTTATCAAGACCAGGTTTAATTGATTGTTTCAGTGTGGTCCCACATTACTACGTGATCCAAACCAGAAAAAACCCAGGATCCGTTCAATAAGTATGTGAAGAATGCGAAAGTATGAGCCTGATGAGGGCAAATCCCAGACCTATCCCAGACCTAACATGCGTTATCCTCTAAAATATTTATCAAGACCAGGTTTAATTGATTGTTTCAGTGTGGTCCCACATTACTACGTGATACAAACCAGAAAAAACCCTGGATCCGTTCAACAAGTATGTGAAGAATGCGAAAGTATGAGTCTGATGAGGGCAAATCCCAGGCCTAACCCAGACCTAACTTGCGTTGTCCTCTAAGATATGGATGGAAACCAGGTTTTATTGACTGTTTCTGTGTTGCACTTCATTACTACGTGATGCAATCCAGAAAAAGCCCAGGATCAAGCCATCAAGTATGAGAAATATGCGAAAGTATGAGTCTGATGAGGGCAAATCCCAGACCTATCCCAGACCTAACTTGTATTATCCTCTAAAATATTGATCGAAACCAGGTTTAGTGGGCTGTTCCAGTGTGGTACCACATTACTACGTGTTCCAAACCAGAAAAAACCCAGGATCAGTTCAACAAGTATGTGAAAAACGCGAAGGTATGAGCCTGATGAGGGCGACTCCCAGACCTATCCCAGACCTAACTTGCGTTATCCTCTAAAATATTGATCGAAACAAGGTTTAATTGACTGTTTCAGCGTGGTACCACATTACTACGTGATACAATCCAGAAACAGCCCAGGATCTAGCCATGAAGTATGATAAATATGCGAAAGTATGAGCCTGATGAGGGCAAATCCTAGACCTAACCCAGACCTAAGATGCGTTATTCTCTAAAATATTTATCAAGACCAGGTTTAATTGAATGTTTCAGTGAGGTACCACATTACTACGTGAACCAAACCAGAGAAAACCCAGGATCAATTCAACAAGTATGTGAAAAACGCGAAAGTATGAGCCTGATGAGGGCAAATCAAAGACCTAACCCAGACCTAAGATGCGTTATCCTCTAAAATATTTATCAAGACCAGGTTTAATTGATTGTTTCAGTGTGGTCCCACATTTCTACGTGATCCAAACCAGAAAAAACCCAGGATCAATTCAACAAGTATGTGAAAAACGCGAAAGTATGAGCCTGATGAGGGCAAATCAAAGACCTAACCCAGACCTAAGATGCGTTATTCTCTAAAATATTTATCCAGACCAGGTTTCATTGAATGTTTCAGTGTGGTACCACATTACTACGTGATCCAATCCAGAAATAGCCCAAGATCTAGCCATGAAGTATGAGAAATATGCGAAAGAATGAGCCTGATGAGGGCAAATCCCAGACCTATCCCAGATCTAACTTGCGTTATCCTCTAAAATATTGATCGAAACCAGGTTTAATCGACTGTTTCAGTGTGGTTCCACATTACTATGTGATCCAAACCAGAAAATAACTCAGGATCTGTTCAACGAGTATGTGAAGTGTGCGAAAGTATGAGTCTGATGAGGGCAAATCCCAGACCTATCCCAGACCTAACTTGTATTATCCTCTAAAATATTGATCGAAACCAGGTTTAGTGATCTGTTCCAGTGTGGTACCACATTACTACGTGTTCCAAACCAGAAAAAACCCAGGATCAGTTCAACAAGTATGTGAAAAACGCGAAGGTATGAGCCTGATGAGGGCGACTCCCAGACCTATCCCAGACCTAACTTGCGTTATCCTCTAAAATATTGATCGAAACAAGGTTTAATTGACTGTTTCAGCGTGGTACCACATTACTACGTGATACAATCCAGAAATAGCCCGGGATCTAGCCACGAAGTATGAGAAATATGCGAAAGTATGAGCCTGACGAGGGCAAATCCTAGACCTAACCCAGACCTAACATGCGTTATCCTCTAAAATATTTATCAAGACCAGGTTTAATTGATTGTTTCAGTGTGGTACCACATTACTACGTGACCCAATCCAGAAAAAACCCAGGATCCGTTCAACAAGTATGTGAAGAATGCGAATGTATGAGTCTGATGAGTGAAAATCCCAGGCCTGACCTAGACCTAACATGCGTTATCCTCAAAAATATTGATCGAAACCTGGTTTAATCGACTGTTTCAGTGTGGTACCACACTACTACGTGATGCAATCCAGAAAAAGCCCAGGATCTAGCCATCAAGTATGAGAAATATGCGAATGAATGAGCCTGATGAGGGCAAATCCTAGACCTATCCCAGACCTAACTTGCGTTATCCTCTAAAATATTGATCGAAACAAGGTTTAATTGACTGTTTCAGCGTGGTACCACATTACTACGTGATACAATCCAGAAATAGCCCGGGATCTAGCCACGAAGTATGAGAAATATGCGAAAGTATGAGCCTGACGAGGGCAAATCCTAGACCTAACCCAGACCTAACATGCGTTATCCTCTAAAATATTTATCAAGACCAGGTTTAATTGATTGTTTCAGTGTGGTACCACATTACTACGTGACCCAATCCAGAAAAAACCCAGGATCCGTTCAACAAGTATGTGAAGAATGCGAATGTATGAGTCTGATGAGTGAAAATCCCAGGCCTGACCTAGACCTAACATGCGTTATCCTCAAAAATATTGATCGAAACCTGGTTTAATCGACTGTTTCAGTGTGGTACCACACTACTACGTGATGCAATCCAGAAAAAGCCCAGGATCTAGCCATCGAGTATGAGAAATATGCGAATGAATGAGCCTGATGAGGGCAAATCCTAGATCTATCCCAGACCTAACTTGCGTTATCCTCTAAAATATTGATCGAAACAATGTTTAATTGACTGTTTCAGCGTGGTACCACATTACTACGTGATCCAAACCAGAAAATAAGCCAGGATCTGTTCAACGAGTATGTGAAGTGTGCGAAAGTGTGAGTCTGATGAGGGCAAATCCCAGACCTATCCCAGACCTAACTTGCGTTATCCTCTAAAATAATGATCGAAACCAGGTTTAATTGACTGTTTCAGTGTGGTACCACATAACTACGTGATCCAATCCAGAAATAGCTCAGGATCTAGCCATGAAGTATGAGAAATATGCGAAAGTATAAGCCTGATGAGGGCAAATCCTAGACCTAACCCAGACCTAACATGCGTTATCCTCTAAAATATTGATCGAAACCAGGTTTAATTGAATGTTTCAGTGTGGCACCACATTACTACGTGACCCAAACCAGAAAAAACCCAGGATCTGTTCAACAAGTATGTGAAAAACGCGAAAGTATGAGCATGATGAGGGCAAATCCTAGACCTAACCTAGACCTAACATGCGTTATCCTCTAAAATATTGATCGAAACCAGGCTTAATTGACTGTTTCAGTGTGGTACCACATTACTACGTGACCCAATCCAGAAATAGCCCGGGATCTAGCCATGAAGTATGAGAAATATGCGAAAGTATGAGCCTGACGAGGGCAAATCCTAGACCTAACCCAGACCTAACATGCGTTATCCTCTAAAATATTTATCAAGACCAGGTTTAATTGATTGTTTCAGTGTGGTCCCACATTTCTACGTGATCCAAACCAGAAAAAACCCAGGATCAATTCAACAAGTATGTGAAAAACGCGAAAGTATGAGCCTGATGAGGGCAAATCAAAGACCTAACCCAGACCTAAGATGCGTTATTCTCTAAAATATTTATCCAGACCAGGTTTCATTGAATGTTTCAGTGTGGTACCACATTACTACGTGATCCAATCCAGAAATAGCCCAAGATCTAGCCATGAAGTATGAGAAATATGCGAAAGAATGAGCCTGATGAGGGCAAATCCCAGACCTATCCCAGATCTAACTTGCGTTATCCTCTAAAATATTGAACGAAACCAGGTTTAATCGACTGTTTCAGTTTGGTACCACATTACTATGTGATCCAAACCAGAAAATAACTCAGGATCTGTTCAACGAGTATGTGAAGTGTGCGAAAGTATGAGTCTGATGAGGGCAAATCCCAGACCTATCCCAGACCTAACTTGTATTATCCTCTAAAATATTGATCGAAACCAGGTTTAGTGATCTGTTCCAGTGTGGTACCACATTACTACGTGTTCCAAACCAGAAAAAACCCAGGATCAGTTCAACAAGTATGTGAAAAACGCGAAGGTATGAGCCTGATGAGGGCGACTCCCAGACCTATCCCAGACCTAACTTGCGTTATCCTCTAAAATATTGATCGAAACAAGGTTTAATTGACTGTTTCAGCGTGGTACCACATTACTACGTGATACAATCCAGAAATAGCCCGGGATCTAGCCACGAAGTATGAGAAATATGCGAAAGTATGAGCCTGACGAGGGCAAATCCTAGACCTAACCCAGACCTAACATGCGTTATCCTCTAAAATATTTATCAAGACCAGGTTTAATTGATTGTTTCAGTGTGGTACCACATTACTACGTGACCCAATCCAGAAAAAACCCAGGATCCGTTCAACAAGTATGTGAAGAATGCGAATGTATGAGTCTGATGAGTGAAAATCCCAGGCCTGACCTAGACCTAACATGCGTTATCCTCAAAAATATTGATCGAAACCTGGTTTAATCGACTGTTTCAGTGTGGTACCACACTACTACGTGATGCAATCCAGAAAAAGCCCAGGATCTAGCCATCAAGTATGAGAAATATGCGAATGAATGAGCCTGATGAGGGCAAATCCTAGACCTATCCCAGACCTAACTTGCGTTATCCTCTAAAATATTGATCC
This sequence comes from Colletes latitarsis, assembly GCF_051014445.1. Classification (NCBI taxonomy): domain Eukaryota; kingdom Metazoa; phylum Arthropoda; class Insecta; order Hymenoptera; family Colletidae; genus Colletes; species Colletes latitarsis. The sequence goes on from NC_135136.1 coordinate 13,886,226, forward strand.
AAACCAGGTTTAGTGGTCTGTTTCACTGTGGTACCACATTACTACGTGATCCAATCCAGAAATAGCCGAGGATCTAGCCATGAAGTATGAGAAATATGCGAAAGTATGAGCCTGACGAGGGCAAATCCTAGACCTAACCCAGACCAAGCATGCGTTATCCTCTAAAATATTTATCAAGACCAGGTTTAATTGACTGTTTCAGTGTTGTACCTCATTACTTCGTGATCCAAACCAGAAAAAACCCAGGATCTGTTCAACAAGTATGCGAAAAACGCGAAACTGTGAGCCTGATGAGGGTAAATCTTAGACCTAACACAGACCTAAGATGCGATATCCTCTAAAATATTTATCCAGACCAGGTTTCATTGAATGTTTCAGTGTGGTACCACATTACTACGTGATCCAATCCAGAAGTAGCCCAGGATCTAGCCATGAAGTATGAGAAATTTGCGAAAGAATGAGCCTCATGTGGGCAAATCCTAGACCTTTCCAAGACCTAACATGCGTTATCCTCTAAAATATTGATCCAAACCAGGTTTAGTGGACTGTTTCAGTGTGGTACCACTTTACTACGTGATCCAAAGCAGAAAAAACCCTCGATCAGGTCAACATGTATGTTAGAACTGCGAAAGTATGACCCTGATGAGGGTAAATCCCAGGCCTAACCGAGACCTAGCATGCGTTGCCCTCTAAAATATTGATGGAAACCAGGTTTAATTGACTGTTTCAGTGTTGTACTTCATTACAACGTGATGCAATCCAGAAAAAGCCCAGGATCTAGCCATCAAGTATGAGAAATATGCGAAAGAATGAGCCTGATGAGAGCAAATCCCAGACCTAACCCAGGCCTAACATGAATTATTCTCTAAAATATTGATCGAAACCAGGTTTAATTGACTGTTTCAGCGTGGTACCACATTACTACGTGATACAATCCAGAAACAGTCCAGGATCTAGCCATGAAGTATGAGAAATATGCGAAAGAATGAGCCTGATGAGGGCAAATCCCAGACCTATCCAGACCTAACATGCGTTATCCCCTAAAATATTGATCGACACCAGGTTTAATCGACTGTTTCAGTGTGGTACCACATTACTATGTGATCCAAACCAGAAAATAAGCCAGGATCTGTTCAACGAGTATGTGAAGTGTGCGAAAGTGTGAGTCTGATGAGGGCAAATCCCAGACCTATCCCAGACCTAACTTGCGTTATCCTCTAAAATAATGATCGAAACCAGGTTTAATTGAATGTTTCAGTGTGGCACCACATTACTACGTGACCCAAACCAGAAAAAACCCAGGATCTGTTCAACAAGTATGTGAAAAACGCGAAAGTATGAGCATGATGAGGGCAAATCCTAGACCTAACCTAGACCTAACATGCGTTATCCTCTAAAATATTGATCGAAACCAGGCTTAATTGAATGTTTCAGTGTGGCACCACATTACTACGTGACCCAAACCAGAAAAAACCCAGGATCTGTTCAACAAGTATGTGAAAAACGCGAAAGTATGAGCATGATGAGGGCAAATCCTAGACCTAACCTAGACCTAACATGCGTTATCCTCTAAAATATTGATCGAAACCAGGCTTAATTGACTGTTTCAGAGTGGTACCACATTACTACGTGACCCAATCCAGAAATAGCCCGGGATCTAGCCATGAAGTATGAGAAAAATGCGAAAGTATGAGCCTGACGAGGGCAAATCCTAGACCTAACCCAGACCTAACATGCGTTATCCTCTAAAATATTTATCAAGACCAGGTTTAATTGATTGTTTCAGTGTGGTCCCACATTTCTACGTGATCCAAACCAGAAAAAACCCAGGATCCGTTCAACAAGTATGTGAAGAATGCGAAAGTATGAGTCTGATGAGTGAAAATCCCAGGCCAAACCTAGACCTAAGATGCGTTATTCTCTAAAATATTTATCCAGACCAGGTTTCATTGAATGTTTCAGTGTGGTACCACATTACTACGTGATCCAATCCAGAAATAGCCCAGGATCTAGCCATGAAGTATGAGAAATATGCGAAAGAAAGAGCCTGATGAGGGCAAATCCCAGACCTATCCCAGATCTAACTTGCGTTATCCTCTAAAATATTGATCGAAACCAGGTTTAATCGACTGTTTCAGTGTGGTACCACATTACTATGTGATCCAAACCAGAAAATAACTCAGGATCTGTTCAACGAGTATGTGAAGTGTACGAAAGTATGAGTCTGATGAGGGCAAATCCCAGACCTATCCCAGACCTAACTTGTATTATCCTCTAAAATATTGATCGAAACCAGGTTTAGTGGGCTGTTCCAGTGTGGTACCACATTACTACGTGTTCCAAACCAGAAAAAACCCAGGATCAGTTCAACAAGTATGTGAAAAACGCGAAGGTATGAGCCTGATGAGGGCGACTCCCAGACCTATCCCAGACCTAACTTGCGTTATCCTCTAAAATATTGATCGAAACAAGGTTTAATTGACTGTTTCAGCGTGGTACCACATTACTACGTGATCCAAACCAGAAAAAACCCAGGATCAGTTCAACAAGTATGTGAAAAACGCGAAAGTATGAGCCTGATGAGGGCGAATCCCAGACCTACCCCAGACCTTACTTGCGTTATCCTCTAAAATATTGATCGAAACAAGGTTTAGTTGACTGTTTCAGTGTGGTACCACACTACTACGTGATGCAATCCAGAAAAAGCCCAGGATCTAGCCATCAAGTATGACAAATATGCGAAAGAATGAGCCTGATGAGGGCAAATCCTAGACCTATCCCAGACCTAACATGCGTTATCTTCTAAAATATTGTGCGAAACCAGGTTTAATGGACTGTTTCAATGTGGTACCTCACTACTTCGTGATCCAAACCAGAAAAAATCCAGGATCTGTCCAACAAGTATGCGTAAAACGCGAAACTGTGAGCCTGATGAGGGCAAATCTTAGACCTAACCCAGACCTAAGATGCGTTATCCTCTAAAATATTTATCCAGACCAGGTTTCAATGAATGTTTCAGTGTGGTACCACATTACTACGTGATCCAATCCAGAAATAGCCCAGGACCTAGCCATGAAGTATGAGAAATATGGGAAAGAATGAGCCTGATGAGGGCAAATCCCAGACCTATCCCAGACATAACTTGCGTTATCCCCTAAAATATTGATCGACACCAGGTTTGATCGACTGTTTCAGTGTGGTACCACATTACTATGTGATCCAAACCAGAAAATAAGCCAGGATCTGTTCAACGAGTATGTGAAGTGTGCGAAAGTGTGAGTCTGATGAGGGCAAATCCCAGACCTATCCCAGACCTAACTTGCGTTATCCTCTAAAATAATGATCGAAACCAGGTTTAATTGACTGTTTCAGTGTGGTACCACATAACTACGTGATCCAATCCAGAAATAGCTCAGGATCTAGCCATGAAGTATGAGAAATATGCGAAAGTATAAGCCTGATGAGGGCAAATCCTAGACCTAACCCAGACCTAACATGCGTTATCCTCTAAAATATTGATCGAAACCAGGTTTAATTGAATGTTTCAGTGTGGCACCACATTACTACGTGACCCAAACCAGAAAAAACCCAGGATCTGTTCAACAAGTATGTGAAAAACGCGAAAGTATGAGCATGATGAGGGCAAATCCTAGACCTAACCTAGACCTAACATGCGTTATCCTCTAAAATATTGATCGAAACCAGGCTTAATTGACTGTTTCAGTGTGGTACCACATTACTACGTGACCCAATCCAGAAATAGCCCGGGATCTAGCCATGAAGTATGAGAAATATGCGAAAGTATGAGCCTGACGAGGGCAAATCCTAGACCTAACCCAGACCTAACATGCGTTATCCTCTAAAATATTTATCAAGACCAGGTTTAATTGATTGTTTCAGTGTGGTCCCACATTTCTACGTGATCCAAACCAGAAAAAACCCAGGATCAATTCAACAAGTATGTGAAAAACGCGAAAGTATGAGCCTGATGAGGGCAAATCAAAGACCTAACCCAGACCTAAGATGCGTTATTCTCTAAAATATTTATCCAGACCAGGTTTCATTGAATGTTTCAGTGTGGTACCACATTACTACGTGATCCAATCCAGAAATAGCCCAGAATCTAGCCATGAAGTATGAGAAATATGCGAAAGAATGAGCCTGATGAGGGCAAATCCCAGACCTATCCCAGATCTAACTTGCGTTATCCTCTAAAATATTGATCGAAACCAGGTTTAATCGACTGTTTCAGTGTGGTACCACATTACTATGTGATCCAAACCAGAAAATAACTCAGGATCTGTTCAACGAGTATGTGAAGTGTGCGAAAGTATGAGTCTGATGAGGGCAAATCCCAGACCTATCCCAGACCTAACTTGTATTATCCTCTAAAATATTGATCGAAACCAGGTTTAGTGGGCTGTTCCAGTGTGGTACCACATTACTACGTGTTCCAAACCAGAAAAAACCCAGGATCAGTTCAACAAGTATGTGAAAAACGCGAAGGTATGAGCCTGATGAGGGCGACTCCCAGACCTATCCCAGACCTAACTTGCGTTATCCTCTAAAATATTGATCGAAACAAGGTTTAATTGACTGTTTCAGCGTGGTACCACATTACTACGTGATACAATCCAGAAATAGCCCGGGATCTAGCCACGAAGTATGAGAAATATGCGAAAGTATGAGCCTGACGAGGGCAAATCCTAGACCTAACCCAGACCTAACATGCGTTATCCTCTAAAATATTTATCAAGACCAGGTTTAATTGATTGTTTCAGTGTGGTACCACATTACTACGTGACCCAATCCAGAAAAAACCCAGGATCCGTTCAACAAGTATGTGAAGAATGCGAATGTATGAGTCTGATGAGTGAAAATCCCAGGCCTGACCTAGACCTAACATGCGTTATCCTCAAAAATATTGATCGAAACCTGGTTTAATCGACTGTTTCAGTGTGGTACCACACTACTACGTGATGCAATCCAGAAAAAGCCCAGGATCTAGCCATCAAGTATGAGAAATATGCGAATGAATGAGCCTGATGAGGGCAAATCCTAGACCTATCCCAGACCTAACTTGCGTTATCCTCTAAAATATTGATCGAAACAATGTTTAATTGACTGTTTCAGCGTGGTACCACATTACTACGTGATACAATCCAGAAACAGCCCAGGATCTAGCCATGAAGTATGAGAAATATGCGAATGAATGAGCCTGATGAGGGCAAATGCCAGACCTATCCCAGACCTAACTTGCGTTATCCTCTAAAATATTGATCGAAACCAGGTTTAATCGACTGTTTCAGTGTTGTACTTCATTACTGCGTGACGCAATCCAGAAAAAACCCAGGATCTGTTCAACACTTATGTGAAGAACGCGAAAGTATGAGCCTGATGAGGGCGAATCCCAGAGCTATCCCAGACCTAACTTATATTATCCTCTAAAATATTGATCGAAACCAGGTTTAGTGGGCTGTTCCAGTGTGGTACCACATTACTACGTGATCCAAACCAGAAAAAACCCAGGATCAGTTCAACAAGTATGTGAAAAACGCGAAAGTATGAGCCTGATGAGGGCGAATCCCAGACCTATCCCAGACCTAACTTGCGTTATCCTCTAAAATATTGATCGAAACAAGGTTTAGTTGACTGTTTCAGCGTGGTACCACATTACTACGTGATACAATCCAGAAACAGCCCAGGATCTAGCCATGAAGTATGATAAATATGCGAAAGTATGAGCCTGATGAGGGCAAATCCTAGACCTAACCCAGACCTAAGATGCGTTATTCTCTAAAATATTTATCAAGACCAGGTTTAATTGAATGTTTCAGTGTGGTACCACATTACTACGTGAACCAAACCAGAGAAAACCCAGGATCCGTTCAACAAGTATGTGAAGAATGCGAATGTATGAGTCTGATGAGTGAAAATCCCAGGGCTAACCTAGACCTAACATGCGTTATACTCCAAAATAATGATCCAAACCAGGTTTAATGGACTGTTTCAGTGTGGTACCACACTACTACGTGATGCAATCCAGAAAAAGCCCAGGATCTAGCCATCAAGTATGAGAAATATGCGAATGAATGAGCCTGATGAGGGCAAATCCTAGACCTAACCCAGACCTAACATGCGTTATCCTCTAAAATATTTATCAAGACCAGGTTTAATTGATTGTTTCAGTGTGGTACCACATTACTACGTGACCCAATCCAGAAAAAACCCAGGATCCGTTCAACAAGTATGTGAAGAATGCGAATGTATGAGTCTGATGAGTGAAAATCCCAGGCCTGACCTAGACCTAACATGCGTTATCCTCAAAAATATTGATCGAAACCTGGTTTAATCGACTGTTTCAGTGTGGTACCACACTACTACGTGATGCAATCCAGAAAAAGCCCAGGATCTAGCCATCAAGTATGAGAAATATGCGAATGAATGAGCCTGATGAGGGCAAATCCTAGACCTATCCCAGACCTAACTTGCGTTATCCTCTAAAATATTGATCGAAACAATGTTTAATTGACTGTTTCAGCGTGGTACCACATTACTACGTGATACAATCCAGAAACAGCCCAGGATCTAGCCATGAAGTATGAGAAATATGCGAATGAATGAGCCTGATGAGGGCAAATGCCAGACCTATCCCAGACCTAACTTGCGTTATCCTCTAAAATATTGATCGAAACCAGGTTTAATCGACTGTTTCAGTGTTGTACTTCATTACTGCGTGACGCAATCCAGAACAAACCCAGGATCTGTTCAACACTTATGTGAAGAACGCGAAAGTATGAGCCTGATGAGGGCGAATCCCAGAGCTATCCCAGACCTAACTTATATTATCCTCTAAAATATTGATCGAAACCAGGTTTAGTGGGCTGTTCCAGTGTGGTACCACATTACTACGTGATCCAAACCAGAAAAAACCCAGGATCAGTTCAACAAGTATGTGAAAAACGCGAAAGTATGAGCCTGATGAGGGCGAATCCCAGACCTATCCCAGACCTAACTTGCGTTATCCTCTAAAATATTGATCGAAACAAGGTTTAGTTGACTGTTTCAGCGTGGTACCACATTACTACGTGATACAATCCAGAAACAGCCCAGGATCTAGCCATGAAGTATGATAAATATGCGAAAGTATGAGCCTGATGAGGGCAAATCCTAGACCTAACCCAGACCTAAGATGCGTTATTCTCTAAAATATTTATCAAGACCAGGTTTAATTGAATGTTTCAGTGTGGTACCACATTACTACGTGAACCAAACCAGAGAAAACCCAGGATCCGTTCAACAAGTATGTGAAGAATGCGAATGTATGAGTCTGATGAGTGAAAATCCCAGGGCTAACCTAGACCTAACATGCGTTATACTCCAAAATAATGATCCAAACCAGGTTTAATGGACTGTTTCAGTGTGGTACCACTTTACTACGTGATCCAAAGCAGAAAAACCCTCGATCAGGTCAACATGTCTGTTAAAACTGCGAAAGTATGACCCTGATGAGGGCAAATCCCAGGCGTAACCCAGACCTGACATGCGTTGTCCTCCAAAATATTGATGGAAACCAGGTTTAATTGACTGTTTCAGTGTTGTACTTCATTACTACGTGATGCAATCCAGAAAAAACCCAGGATCAGTTCAACACGTATGTGAAGAACGCGAAAGTATGAGCCTGATGAGGGCGAATCCCAGACCTATCCCAGACCTAACTTGCGCTATCCTCTAAAATATTGATCGAAACCAGGTTTAATTGACTGTTTCAGTGTGGTACCACATTACTACGTGATCCAATCCAGAAATAGCCCAGGATCTGTTCAACAAGTATGTGAAAAACGCGAAAGTATGAGCCTGATGAGGGCAAATCCCATACCTATGCCAGACATAACTTGCGTTATCCTCTAAAATATTGATCGAAACCAGGTTTAATTGACTGTTTCAGTGTGGTACCACATTACTACGTGATCCAATCCAGAAATAGCCGAGGATCTAGCCATGAAGTATGAGAAATATGCGAAAGTATGAGCCTGACGAGGGCAAATCCTAGACCTAACCCAGACCAAACATGCGTTATCCTCTAAAATATTTATCAAGACCAGGTTTAATTGATTGTTTCAGTGTGGTCCCACATTACTACGTGATCCAAACCAGAAAAAACCCAGGATCCGTTCAATAAGTATGTGAAGAATGCGAAAGTATGAGCCTGATGAGGGCAAATCCCAGACCTATCCCAGACCTAACATGCGTTATCCTCTAAAATATTTATCAAGACCAGGTTTAATTGATTGTTTCAGTGTGGTCCCACATTACTACGTGATACAAACCAGAAAAAACCCTGGATCCGTTCAACAAGTATGTGAAGAATGCGAAAGTATGAGTCTGATGAGGGCAAATCCCAGGCCTAACCCAGACCTAACTTGCGTTGTCCTCTAAGATATGGATGGAAACCAGGTTTTATTGACTGTTTCTGTGTTGTACTTCATTACTACGTGATGCAATCCAGAAAAAGCCCAGGATCAAGCCATCAAGTATGAGAAATATGCGAAAGTATGAGTCTGATGAGGGCAAATCCCAGACCTATCCCAGACCTAACTTGTATTATCCTCTAAAATATTGATCGAAACCAGGTTTAGTGGGCTGTTCCAGTGTGGTACCACATTACTACGTGTTCCAAACCAGAAAAAACCCAGGATCAGTTCAACAAGTATGTGAAAAACGCGAAGGTATGAGCCTGATGAGGGCGACTCCCAGACCTATCCCAGACCTAACTTGCGTTATCCTCTAAAATATTGATCGAAACAAGGTTTAATTGACTGTTTCAGCGTGGTACCACATTACTACGTGATACAATCCAGAAACAGCCCAGGATCTAGCCATGAAGTATGATAAATATGCGAAAGTATGAGCCTGATGAGGGCAAATCCTAGACCTAACCCAGACCTAAGATGCGTTATTCTCTAAAATATTTATCAAGACCAGGTTTAATTGAATGTTTCAGTGTGGTACCACATTACTACGTGAACCAAACCAGAGAAAACCCAGGATCCGTTCAACAAGTATGTGAAGAATGCGAATGTATGAGTCTGATGAGTGAAAATCCCAGGGCTAACCTAGACCTAACATGCGTTATACTCCAAAATAATGATCCAAACCAGGTTTAATGGACTGTTTCAGTGTGGTACCACTTTACTACGTGATCCAAAGCAGAAAAACCCTCGATCAGGTCAACATGTCTGTTAAAACTGCGAAAGTATGACCCTGATGAGGGCAAATCCCAGGCGTAACCCAGACCTGACATGCGTTGTCCTCCAAAATATTGATGGAAACCAGGTTTAATTGACTGTTTCAGTGTTGTACTTCATTACTACGTGATGCAATCCAGAAAAAACCCAGGATCAGTTCAACACGTATGTGAAGAACGCGAAAGTATGAGCCTGATGAGGGCGAATCCCAGACCTATCCCAGACCTAACTTGCGCTATCCTCTAAAATATTGATCGAAACCAGGTTTAATTGACTGTTTCAGTGTGGTACCACATTACTACGTGATCCAATCCAGAAATAGCCCAGGATCTGTTCAACAAGTATGTGAAAAACGCGAAAGTATGAGCCTGATGAGGGCAAATCCCATACCTATGCCAGACATAACTTGCGTTATCCTCTAAAATATTGATCGAAACCAGGTTTAATTGACTGTTTCAGTGTGGTACCACATTACTACGTGATCCAATCCAGAAATAGCCGAGGATCTAGCCATGAAGTATGAGAAATATGCGAAAGTATGAGCCTGACGAGGGCAAATCCTAGACCTAACCCAGACCAAACATGCGTTATCCTCTAAAATATTTATCAAGACCAGGTTTAATTGATTGTTTCAGTGTGGTCCCACATTACTACGTGATCCAAACCAGAAAAAACCCAGGATCCGTTCAATAAGTATGTGAAGAATGCGAAAGTATGAGCCTGATGAGGGCAAATCCCAGACCTATCCCAGACCTAACATGCGTTATCCTCTAAAATATTTATCAAGACCAGGTTTAATTGATTGTTTCAGTGTGGTCCCACATTACTACGTGATACAAACCAGAAAAAACCCTGGATCCGTTCAACAAGTATGTGAAGAATGCGAAAGTATGAGTCTGATGAGGGCAAATCCCAGGCCTAACCCAGACCTAACTTGCGTTGTCCTCTAAGATATGGATGGAAACCAGGTTTTATTGACTGTTTCTGTGTTGTACTTCATTACTACGTGATGCAATCCAGAAAAAGCCCAGGATCAAGCCATCAAGTATGAGAAATATGCGAAAGTATGAGTCTGATGAGGGCAAATCCCAGACCTATCCCAGACCTAACTTGTATTATCCTCTAAAATATTGATCGAAACCAGGTTTAGTGGGCTGTTCCAGTGTGGTACCACATTACTACGTGTTCCAAACCAGAAAAAACCCAGGATCAGTTCAACAAGTATGTGAAAAACGCGAAGGTATGAGCCTGATGAGGGCGACTCCCAGACCTATCCCAGACCTAACTTGCGTTATCCTCTAAAATATTGATCGAAACAAGGTTTAATTGACTGTTTCAGCGTGGTACCACATTACTACGTGATACAATCCAGAAACAGCCCAGGATCTAGCCATGAAGTATGATAAATATGCGAAAGTATGAGCCTGATGAGGGCAAATCCTAGACCTAACCCAGACCTAAGATGCGTTATTCTCTAAAATATTTATCAAGACCAGGTTTAATTGAATGTTTCAGTGAGGTACCACATTACTACGTGAACCAAACCAGAGAAAACCCAGGATCAATTCAACAAGTATGTGAAAAACGCGAAAGTATGAGCCTGATGAGGGCAAATCAAAGACCTAACCCAGACCTAAGATGCGTTATCCTCTAAAATATTTATCAAGACCAGGTTTAATTGATTGTTTCAGTGTGGTCCCACATTTCTACGTGATCCAAACCAGAAAAAACCCAGGATCAATTCAACAAGTATGTGAAAAACGCGAAAGTATGAGCCTGATGAGGGCAAATCAAAGACCTAACCCAGACCTAAGATGCGTTATTCTCTAAAATATTTATCCAGACCAGGTTTCATTGAATGTTTCAGTGTGGTACCACATTACTACGTGATCCAATCCAGAAATAGCCCAAGATCTAGCCATGAAGTATGAGAAATATGCGAAAGAATGAGCCTGATGAGGGCAAATCCCAGACCTATCCCAGATCTAACTTGCGTTATCCTCTAAAATATTGATCGAAACCAGGTTTAATCGACTGTTTCAGTGTGGTACCACATTACTATGTGATCCAAACCAGAAAATAACTCAGGATCTGTTCAACGAGTATGTGAAGTGTGCGAAAGTATGAGTCTGATGAGGGCAAATCCCAGACCTATCCCAGACCTAACTTGTATTATCCTCTAAAATATTGATCGAAACCAGGTTTAGTGATCTGTTCCAGTGTGGTACCACATTACTACGTGTTCCAAACCAGAAAAAACCCAGGATCAGTTCAACAAGTATGTGAAAAACGCGAAGGTATGAGCCTGATGAGGGCGACTCCCAGACCTATCCCAGACCTAACTTGCGTTATCCTCTAAAATATTGATCGAAACAAGGTTTAATTGACTGTTTCAGCGTGGTACCACATTACTACGTGATACAATCCAGAAATAGCCCGGGATCTAGCCACGAAGTATGAGAAATATGCGAAAGTATGAGCCTGACGAGGGCAAATCCTAGACCTAACCCAGACCTAACATGCGTTATCCTCTAAAATATTTATCAAGACCAGGTTTAATTGATTGTTTCAGTGTGGTACCACATTACTACGTGACCCAATCCAGAAAAAACCCAGGATCCGTTCAACAAGTATGTGAAGAATGCGAATGTATGAGTCTGATGAGTGAAAATCCCAGGCCTGACCTAGACCTAACATGCGTTATCCTCAAAAATATTGATCGAAACCTGGTTTAATCGACTGTTTCAGTGTGGTACCACACTACTACGTGATGCAATCCAGAAAAAGCCCAGGATCTAGCCATCAAGTATGAGAAATATGCGAATGAATGAGCCTGATGAGGGCAAATCCTAGACCTATCCCAGACCTAACTTGCGTTATCCTCTAAAATATTGATCGAAACAAGGTTTAATTGACTGTTTCAGCGTGGTACCACATTACTACGTGATACAATCCAGAAATAGCCCGGGATCTAGCCACGAAGTATGAGAAATATGCGAAAGTATGAGCCTGACGAGGGCAAATCCTAGACCTAACCCAGACCTAACATGCGTTATCCTCTAAAATATTTATCAAGACCAGGTTTAATTAATTGTTTCAGTGTGGTACCACATTACTACGTGACCCAATCCAGAAAAAACCCAGGATCCGTTCAACAAGTATGTGAAGAATGCGAATGTATGAGTCTGATGAGTGAAAATCCCAGGCCTGACCTAGACCTAACATGCGTTATCCTCAAAAATATTGATCGAAACCTGGTTTAATCGACTGTTTCAGTGTGGTACCACACTACTACGTGATGCAATCCAGAAAAAGCCCAGGATCTAGCCATCGAGTATGAGAAATATGCGAATGAATGAGCCTGATGAGGGCAAATCCTAGATCTATCCCAGACCTAACTTGCGTTATCCTCTAAAATATTGATCGAAACAATGTTTAATTGACTGTTTCAGCGTGGTACCACATTACTACGTGATCCAAACCAGAAAATAAGCCAGGATCTGTTCAACGAGTATGTGAAGTGTGCGAAAGTGTGAGTCTGATGAGGGCAAATCCCAGACCTATCCCAGACCTAACTTGCGTTATCCTCTAAAATAATGATCGAAACCAGGTTTAATTGACTGTTTCAGTGTGGTACCACATAACTACGTGATCCAATCCAGAAATAGCTCAGGATCTAGCCATGAAGTATGAGAAATATGCGAAAGTATAAGCCTGATGAGGGCAAATCCTAGACCTAACCCAGACCTAACATGCGTTATCCTCTAAAATATTGATCGAAACCAGGTTTAATTGAATGTTTCAGTGTGGCACCACATTACTACGTGACCCAAACCAGAAAAAACCCAGGATCTGTTCAACAAGTATGTGAAAAACGCGAAAGTATGAGCATGATGAGGGCAAATCCTAGACCTAACCTAGACCTAACATGCGTTATCCTCTAAAATATTGATCGAAACCAGGCTTAATTGACTGTTTCAGTGTGGTACCACATTACTACGTGACCCAATCCAGAAATAGCCCGGGATCTAGCCATGAAGTATGAGAAATATGCGAAAGTATGAGCCTGACGAGGGCAAATCCTAGACCTAACCCAGACCTAACATGCGTTATCCTCTAAAATATTTATCAAGACCAGGTTTAATTGATTGTTTCAGTGTGGTCCCACATTTCTACGTGATCCAAACCAGAAAAAACCCAGGATCAATTCAACAAGTATGTGAAAAACGCGAAAGTATGAGCCTGATGAGGGCAAATCAAAGACCTAACCCAGACCTAAGATGCGTTATTCTCTAAAATATTTATCCAGACCAGGTTTCATTGAATGTTTCAGTGTGGTACCACATTACTACGTGATCCAATCCAGAAATAGCCCAAGATCTAGCCATGAAGTATGAGAAATATGCGAAAGAATGAGCCTGATGAGGGCAAATCCCAGACCTATCCCAGATCTAACTTGCGTTATCCTCTAAAATATTGAACGAAACCAGGTTTAATCGACTGTTTCAGTTTGGTACCACATTACTATGTGATCCAAACCAGAAAATAACTCAGGATCTGTTCAACGAGTATGTGAAGTGTGCGAAAGTATGAGTCTGATGAGGGCAAATCCCAGACCTATCCCAGACCTAACTTGTATTATCCTCTAAAATATTGATCGAAACCAGGTTTAGTGATCTGTTCCAGTGTGGTACCACATTACTACGTGTTCCAAACCAGAAAAAACCCAGGATCAGTTCAACAAGTATGTGAAAAACGCGAAGGTATGAGCCTGATGAGGGCGACTCCCAGACCTATCCCAGACCTAACTTGCGTTATCCTCTAAAATATTGATCGAAACAAGGTTTAATTGACTGTTTCAGCGTGGTACCACATTACTACGTGATACAATCCAGAAATAGCCCGGGATCTAGCCACGAAGTATGAGAAATATGCGAAAGTATGAGCCTGACGAGGGCAAATCCTAGACCTAACCCAGACCTAACATGCGTTATCCTCTAAAATATTTATCAAGACCAGGTTTAATTGATTGTTTCAGTGTGGTACCACATTACTACGTGACCCAATCCAGAAAAAACCCAGGATCCGTTCAACAAGTATGTGAAGAATGCGAATGTATGAGTCTGATGAGTGAAAATCCCAGGCCTGACCTAGACCTAACATGCGTTATCCTCAAAAATATTGATCGAAACCTGGTTTAATCGACTGTTTCAGTGTGGTACCACACTACTACGTGATGCAATCCAGAAAAATCCCAGGATCTAGCCATCAAGTATGAGAAATATGCGAATGAATGAGCCTGATGAGGGCAAATCCTAGACCTATCCCAGACCTAACTTGCGTTATCCTCTAAAATATTGATCGAAACAATGTTTAATTGACTGTTTCAGCGTGGTACCACATTACTACGTGATACAATCCAGAAACAGCCCAGGATCTAGCCATGAAGTATGAGAAATATGCGAATGAATGAGCCTGATGAGGGCAAATGCCAGACCTATCCCAGACCTAACTTGCGTTATCCTCTAAAATATTGATCGAAACCAGGTTTAATCGACTGTTTCAGTGTTGTACTTCATTACTGCGTGACGCAATCCAGAAAAAACCCAGGATCTGTTCAACACTTATGTGAAGAACGCGAAAGTATGAGCCTGATGAGGGCGAATCCCAGAGCTATCCCAGACCTAACTTATATTATCCTCTAAAATATTGATCGAAACCAGGTTTAGTGGGCTGTTCCAGTGTGGTACCACATTACTACGTGATCCAAACCAGAAAAAACCCAGGATCAGTTCAACAAGTATGTGAAAAACGCGAAAGTATGAGCCTGATGAGGGCGAATCCCAGACCTATCCCAGACCTAACTTGCGTTATCCTCTAAAATATTGATCGAAACAAGGTTTAGTTGACTGTTTCAGCGTGGTACCACATTACTACGTGATACAATCCAGAAACAGCCCAGGATCTAGCCATGAAGTATGATAAATGTGCGAAAGTATGAGCCTGATGAGGGCAAATCCTAGACCTAACCCAGACCTAAGATGCGTTATTCTCTAAAATATTTATCAAGACCAGGTTTAATTGAATGTTTCAGTGTGGTACCACATTACTACGTGAACCAAACCAGAGAAAACCCAGGATCCGTTCAACAAGTATGTGAAGAATGCGAATGTATGAGTCTGATGAGTGAAAATCCCAGGGCTAACCTAGACCTAACATGCGTTATACTCCAAAATAATGATCCAAACCAGGTTTAATGGACTGTTTCAGTGTGGTACCACTTTACTACGTGATCCAAAGCAGAAAAACCCTCGATCAGGTCAACATGTCTGTTAAAACTGCGAAAGTATGACCCTGATGAGGGCAAATCCCAGGCGTAACCCAGACCTGACATGCGTTGTCCTCCAAAATATTGATGGAAACCAGGTTTAATTGACTGTTTCAGTGTTGTACTTCATTACTACGTGATGCAATCCAGAAAAAACCCAGGATCAGTTCAACACGTATGTGAAGAACGCGAAAGTATGAGCCTGATGAGGGCGAATCCCAGACCTATCCCAGACCTAACTTGCGCTATCCTCTAAAATATTGATCGAAACCAGGTTTAATTGACTGTTTCAGTGTGGTACCACATTACTACGTGATCCAATCCAGAAATAGCCCAGGATCTGTTCAACAAGTATGTGAAAAACGCGAAAGTATGAGCCTGATGAGGGCAAATCCCATACCTATGCCAGACATAACTTGCGTTATCCTCTAAAATATTGATCGAAACCAGGTTTAATTGACTGTTTCAGTGTGGTACCACATTACTACGTGATCCAATCCAGAAATAGCCGAGGATCTAGCCATGAAGTATGAGAAATATGCGAAAGTATGAGCCTGACGAGGGCAAATCCTAGACCTAACCCAGACCAAACATGCGTTATCCTCTAAAATATTTATCAAGACCAGGTTTAATTGATTGTTTCAGTGTGGTCCCACATTACTACGTGATCCAAACCAGAAAAAACCCAGGATCCGTTCAACAAGTATGTGAAGAATGCGAAAGTATGAGCCTGATGAGGGCAAATCCCAGACCTATCCCAGACCTAACATGCGTTATCCTCTAAAATATTTATCAAGACCAGGTTTAATTGATTGTTTCAGTGTGGTCCCACATTACTACGTGATACAAACCAGAAAAAACCCTGGATCCGTTCAACAAGTATGTGAAGAATGCGAAAGTATGAGTCTGATGAGGGCAAATCCCAGGCCTAACCCAGACCTAACTTGCGTTGTCCTCTAAGATATGGATGGAAACTAGGTTTTATTGACTGTTTCTGTGTTGTACTTCATTACTACGTGATGCAATCCAGAAAAAGCCCAGGATCAAGCCATCAAGTATGAGAAATATGCGAAAGAATGAGCCTGATGAGGGCAAATCCTAGACCTAACCCAGACCTAACATGCGTTATCCTCTAAAATATTTATCAAGACCTGGTGTAATTGATTGTTTCAGTGTGGTCCCACATTACTACGTGATACAAACCAGAAAAAACCCTGGATCCGTTCAACAAGTATGTGAAGAATGCGAAAGTATGAGTGTGATGAGTGAAAATCTCAGGGCCAACCTAGACCTAACATGCGTTATCCTCCAAAATATTTATCAAGACCTGGTTTAATTGATTGTTTCACTGTGGTACCACTTTACTACGTGATCCAAAGCAGAAAAAACCCTCGATCAGGTCAACATGTATGTTAGAACTGCGAAAGTATGACCCTGATGAGGGCAAATCCCAGGCCTAACCGAGACCTAGCATGCGTTGCCCTCTAAAATATTGATGGAAACCAGGTTTAATTGACTGTTTCAGTGTTGTACCTCATTACTTCGTGATCCAAACCAGAAAAAACCCAGGATCTGTTCAACAAGTATGCGAAAAACGCGAAAATGTGAGCCTGATGAGGGCAAATCTTAGACCTAACCCAGACCTAAGATGCGTTATCCTCTAAAATATAGATCGAAACCAGGTTTAATTGAATGTTTCAGTGTGGTACCACATTACTACGTGATCCAATCCAGAAAAACCCCGGATCTAGCCATCAAGTATGAGAAATATGCGAAAGAATGAGCCCGATGAGGGCAAATCCTCGACCTAACCCAGACCTAACATGCGTTATCCTCTAAAATATTGATTGCAACCAGGTTTAATGGGCTGTTTCTGTGTGGTACCACACTACTACGAGATCCAAACCAGAAAAAACCCAGGATCTGTTCAACAAGTATGTGAAAAACGCGATAGTATGAGCCTGATGAGGGCAAATCGCAGACCTATCCCAGACCTAACATGCGTTATCCTCTAAAATATTTATCAAGACCAGGTTTAATTGATTGTTTCAGTGTGGTCCCACATTACTACGTGATACAAACCAGAAAAAACCCTGGATCCGTTCAACAAGTATGTGAAGAATGCGAAAGTATGAGTCTGATGAGGGCAAATCCCAGGCCTAACCCAGACCTAACTTGCGTTGTCCTCTAAGATATTGATGGAAACCAGGTTTTATTGACTGTTTCTGTGTTGTACTTCATTACTACGTGATGCAATCCAGAAAAAGCCCAGGATCAAGCCATCAAGTATGAGAAATATGCGAAAGAATGAGCCTGATGAGGGCAAATCCTAGACCTAACCCAGACCTAACATGCGTTATCCTCTAAAATATTTATCAAAACCTGGTATAATTGATTGTTTCAGTGTGGTCCCACATTACTACGTGAACCAAACCAGAAAAAACCCTGGATCTTGTCAACAAGTATGTTAAGAATGCGAAAGTATGAGTGTGATGAATGAAAATGCCAGGCCTAACCTAGACCTAACATGCGTTATCCTCAAAAATATTGATCGAAACCTGGTTTAATCGACTGTTTCAGTGTGGCACCACACTACTACGTGATGCAATCCAGAAAAAGCCCAGGATCTAGCCATCAAGTATGAGAAATATACGAAAGAATGAGCCTGATGAGGGCACATCCTAGACCTATCCCAGACCTAATTTGCGTTATCCTCTAAAATATTGATCGACACCAGGTTTAATTGACTGTTTTAGTGTGGTACCACATTACTACGTGATGCAATCCAGAAAAAGCCCAGGATCTAGCCATCAGGTATGAGAAATATGCGAAAGAATGAGCCTGATGAGAGCAAATCCCAGACCTAACCCAGGCCTAACATGAATTATTCTCTAAAATATTGATCGAAACCAGGTTTGATTGACTGTTTCAGTGTGGTACCACATTACTACGTGATCCAATCCAGAAATAGCCCAGGATCCAGCCATGAAGTATGAGAAATATGCGAAAGTATGAGCCTGATGAGGGCTAATCCTAGACCTAACCTAGACCTAACATGCGTTATCCTCTAAAATATTTATCAAGACCAGGTTTAATTGATTGTTTCAGTGTGGTACCACATTACTACGTGATCCACACCAGAAAAAACCCAAGATCCCTTCAACAAGTATGTGAAGAATGCGAAAGTATGAGTCTGATGAGTGATAATCCCTGGCCTAATCTAGACCTAACATGCGTTGTCCTCTAACATATTGATGGAATCCAGGTTTAATTGACTGTTTCAGTGTTGTACTTCATTACTACGTGATGCAATGCAGAAAAAGCCCAGGATCTAGCCATCAAGTATGAGAAATATGCGAAAGTATGATCCTGATGAGGGCGAATACCAGACCTATCCCAGACCTAACATGCGTTATCCTCTAAAATATTTATCAAGACCAGGTTGAATTGAATGTTTCAGTGTGGTGCCACATTAATACGTGATCCAAACCTGAAAAAACCCAGGATCCGTTCAACAAGTATGAGAAAAACGCGAAAGTATGAGCCTGTTGAGGGCAAATCCCAGACCTATCCCAGACCTAACATGCGTTGTCCTCTAAAATATTTATCAAGACCAGGTTTAATTGATTGTTTCAGTGTGGTCCCACATTACTACGTGATCCAAACCAGAAAAAACCCAGGATCAGTTCAACAAGTATGTGAAAAACGCGAAAGTATGAGCCTGATGAGGGCGAATCCCAGACCTAACCTAGACCTAACATGCGTTATCCTCTAAAATATTGATCCAAACCAGGTTTAATGGACTGTTTCAGTGTGGTACCACTTTACTACGTGATCCAAACCTGAAAAAACCCAGGATCAGTTCAACAAGTATGTGAAAAACGCGAAAGTATGAGCCTGATGAGGGCGAATCCCAGACCTAACCTAGACCTAACATGCGTTATCCTCTAAAATATTGATCCAAACCAGGTTTAATGGACTGTTTCAGTGTGGTACCACTTTACTACGTGATCCAAAGCAGAAAAAACCCTCGATCAGGTCAACATGTATGTTAAAACTGCGAAAGTATGACCCTGATGGGGGCAAACCCCAGGCCTTACCTAGACCTAACATGCGTTGTCCTCTAAAATATTGATGGAAACCAGGTTTAATTGACTGTTTCAGTGTGGTACCACATTACTACGTGATCCATCCAGAAATAGCCCAGTATCTAGCCATGAAGTATGAGAAATATGCGAAAGTATGAGCCTGACGAGGGCAAATTCTAGACCTAACCCACACCTAACATGCGTTATCCTCTAAAATATTTATCAAGACCAGGTTTAATTGATTGTTTCAGTGTGGTCCCACACTACTACGTGACCCAAACCGGAAAAAACCCAGGATCCGTTCAACAAGTATGTGAAGAATGCGAAAGTATGAGTCTGATGAGTGAAAATCCCAGGCCTAACCTAGACCTAACATGCGTTATCCTCAAAAATATTGATCGAAACCTGGTTTAATCGACTGTTCTAGTGTGGTACCACATTACTACGTGACCCAAACCAGAGAAAACCCAGGATCTGTTTAACAAGTATTTGAAAAACGCGAAAGTATGAGCCTGATGAGGGCAAATCCCAGACCTATCCCAGACCTAACTTGCGTTATCCTCTAAAATATTGATCGAAACCAGGATTAATTGACTGTTTCAGTGTGGTACCACATTACTACGTGATCCAATCCAGAAATAGCCCAGGATCTAGCCATGAAGTATGAGAAATATGCGAAAGTATGAGCCTGACGAGGGCAAATCCTAGACCTAACCTGGACCTAACAAGAATTATTCTCTAAAATATTGATCGAAACCAGGTTTAATTGACTGTTTCAGTGTGGTCCCACATTACTACGTGATCCAATCCAGAAATAGCCCAGGATCTAGCCATGAAGTATGAGAAATATGCGAAAGTATGAGCCTGACGAGGGCAAATCCTAGTCCTAACCTAGACCTAACATGAATTAGTCTCTAAAATATTGATCGAAACCGGGTTTAATTGACTGTTTCAGTGTGGTCCCACATTACTACGTGATCCAATCCAGAAATAGCCCAGGATCTAGCCATGAAGTATGAGAAATATGCGAAAGAATGAGCCTGATGAGGGCAAATCCTAGACCTAACCCAGACCTAACATGCGATATCCTCTAAAATATTTTTCATGACCAGGTTTAATTGATTGTTTCAGTGTGGTCCCACATTACTACGTGTTCCAAACCAGATATAGGCCAGGATCTAGCCATGAAGTATGAGAAATATGCGAAAGTATGAGCCTGACGAGGGCAAATCCTAGACCTAACCCACACCTAACATGCGTTATCCTCTAAAATATTTATCAAGACCAGGTTTAATTGATTGTTTCCGTGTGGTCCCACACTACTGCGTGACCCAAACAGGAAAAAACCGAGGATCTGTTCAACAAGTATGTGAAAAACGCGAAAGAATGAGCCTGATGAGGGCAAATCCCAGACCTATCCCAGACCTAACTTGCGTTATCCTCTAAAATATTGATCGAAACCAGGTTTAATTGACTGTTTCACTGTGGTACCACATTACTACGTGATCCAATCGAGAAATAGCCCAGGATCTAGTCATGAAGTATGAGAAATATGCGAAAGTATGAGCCTGATGAGAGCAAAGCCCAGACCTAACCTAGACCTAACATGAATTATTCTCTAAAATATTGATCAAAACCAGGTTTAATTGACTGTTTCAGTGTGGTACCACATTACTACGTGATAAAATCCTGAAACAGCCCAGGATCTAGCCATGAAGTATGAGAAATATGCGAAAGTATGAGCTAGTTGAGGGCAAATCCTAGACCTAACCCAGACCTAACATGCGTTATCCTCTAAAATATTTATCATGACCAGGTTTAATTGATTGTTTCAGTGTGGTCCCACATTACTACGTGATCCAAACCAGAAAAAAACCCAGGATCCGTTCAACAAGTATTTGAAGAATGCGAAAGTATGAGTTTGATGAGTGAAAATCCCAGACCTAACCTAGACCTAACATGAATTATTCTCTAAAATATTGATCAAAACCAGGTTTAATTGACTGTTTCAGTGTGATACCACATTACTACGTGATAAAATCCTGAAACAGCCCAGGATCTAGCCATGAAGTATGAGAAATATGCGAAAGTATGAGCTAGTTGAGGGCAAATCCTAGACCTAACCCAGACCTAACATGCGTTATCCTCTAAAATATTTATCATGACCAGGTTTAATTGATTGTTTCAGTGTGGTCCCACATTACTACGTGATCCAAACCAGAAAAAAAACCCAGGATCCGTCCAACAAGTATTTGAAGAATGCGAAAGTATGAGTCTGATGAGTGAAAATCCCAGACCTAACCTAGACCTAACATGCGTTATCCTCTAAAATATTGATCCAAACCAGGTTTAATGACTGCTTCAGTGTGGTACCACATTACTACGTGATCCAATCCAGAAATAGCCCAAGATCTAGCCATGAAGTATGAGAAATATGCGAAAGTATGAGCCTGTTGAGGGCAAATCCTAGACCTAACCCAGACCTAGCATGCGTTATCCTCTAAAATATTTATCATGACCAGGTTTAATTGATTGTTTCAGTGTGGTACCACATAACTACGTGATCCAAACCAGTAAAAACCCAGGATCCGTTCAACAACTATGTGAAGAATGCGAAAGTATGAGTCTGATGAGTGAAAATCCTCGGCCTAACCTAGACCTAACATGCGTTATCCTCAAAAATATCGATCCAAACCAGGTTTAATGGACTGTTTCTGTGTGGTACCACTTTACTACGTGGTCCAAACCAGAAAAAAACCCAGGATCTGTTCAACAAGTATGTGAAAAACGCGAAAGTATGAGCCTGATGAGGGCAAATCCCAGACCTATCCCAGACCTAACTTGCGTTGTCCTCTAAGATATTGATGGAAACCAGGTTTAATTGAATGTTTCAGTGTGGTACCACATTACTACGTGATCCAATCCAGAAATAGCCCAGGATCTAGCCATGGAGTATGAGAAATATGCGAAAGTATGAGCCTGACGAGGGCAAATCCTAGACCTAACCCAAACCTAACATGCGTTATCCTCTAAAATATTTATCAAGACCAGGTTTAATTGATTGTTTTAGTGTGGTCCCACATTACTACGTGATCCAAACCAGAAAAAACCCAGGATCCGTTCAACAAGTATGTGAAAAACGCGAAAGTATGAGCCTGATGAGGGCAAATCCCAGACCTATCCCAGACATAACTTGCGTTGTCCTCTAAGATATTGATGGAAACCAGGTTTAATTGAATGTTTCAGTGTGGTACCACATTACTACGTGATCCAATCCAGAAATAGCCCAGGATCTAGCCATGGAGTATGAGAAATATGCGAAAGTATGAGCCTGACGAGGGCAAATCCTAGACCTAACCCAAACCTAACATGCGTTATCCTCTAAAATATTTATCAAGACCAGGTTTAATTGACTGTTTCAGCGTGGTACCACATTACTACGTGAACCAAACCAGAAAAAACCCAGGATCCGTTCAACAAGTATTTGAAGAATGCGAAAGTATGAGTTTGATGAGTGAAAATCCCAGGGCTAGCCTAGACCTAACATGCGTTGTCCTCTAACATATTGATGGAATCCAGGTTTAATTGACTGTTTCAGTGTTGTTCTTCATTACTACGTGATGCAATCCAGAAAAAGCCCAGGATCTAGCCATCAAGTATGAGAAATATGCGAAAGAATGAGCCTGATGAGGGCAAATCCTAGACCTAACCCAAACCTAACATGCGTTATCCTCTAAAATATTGATCAAAACCAGGTTTAATTGAATGTTTCAGTGTGGTACCACTTTACTACGTGATCCAAAGCAGAAAGAACACTCGTTCAGGTCAACATGTATGTTAAAACTGCGATAGTATGACCCTGATGAGGGCAAATCCCAGGCCTAACCTAGACCTAACCTGCGTTGTCCTCTAAAATATTGATGGAAACCAGGTTTAATTGACTGTTTCAGTGTTGTACTTCATTACTACGTGATGCAATCCAGAAAAAGCCCAGGATCTAGCCATCAAGTATGAGAAATATGCGAAAGAATGAGCCTGATGAGAGCAAATCCCAGACCTAATATAGACCTAACATGAATTGTTCTCTAAAATATTGATCAAAACCAGGTTTAATTGACTGTTTCAGTGTGGTACCACATTACTACGTGATCCAAACCAGAAAAAACCCAGGATCTGTTCAACAAGTATGTGAAAAACGCGAAAGTATGAGCCTGATGAGGGCAAATCCCAGACCTATCCCAGACCTAACTTGCGTTATCCTCTAAAATATTGATCGAAACCAGGTTTAATTGACTGTTTCACTGTGGTACCACATTACTACGTGATCCAATCGAGAAATAGCCCAGGATCTAGCCATGAAGTATGAGAAATATGCGAAAGTATAACCCTGTTGAGGGCAAATCCTAGACCTAACCCAAACCTGACATGCGTTATCCTCTAAAATATTTATCAAGACCTGGTTTAATTGAATGTTCCAGTGTGGTACCACATTACTACGTGAACCAAACCAGAAAAAACCCAGGATCCGTTCAACAAGTATGTGAAGAATGCGAAAGTATGAGTCTGATGAGTGAAAATCCCTGGGCTAACCTAGACCTAACATGCGTTATCCTCTAAAATATTGATCCAAACCAGGTTTAATGGACTGTTTCAGTGTGGTACCACTTTACTACGTGATCCAAACCAGAAAAAACCCTCGAT
This sequence comes from Colletes latitarsis, assembly GCF_051014445.1. Lineage (NCBI taxonomy): Eukaryota > Metazoa > Arthropoda > Insecta > Hymenoptera > Colletidae > Colletes > Colletes latitarsis. Next base: position 13,910,591 of record NC_135136.1, read on the forward strand.
CAGGTCAACATGTATGTTAAAACTGCGAAAGTATGACCCTGATGTGGGCAAATCCCAGGCCCAACCTAGACCTAACATGCGTTATCCTCAAAAATGTTGATCGAAACCTGGTTTAATGGACTGTTTCAGTGTGGTACCACATTACTACGTGACCCAAACCAGAAAAAACCCAGGATCTGTTCAACAAGTATGTGAAAAACGCGAAAGTATGAGCCTGATGAGGGCAAATCCCAGACCTATCCCAGACCTAACTTGCGTTATCCTCTAAAATATTGATCGAAACCAGGTTTAATTGACTGTTTCACTGTGGTACCACATTACTACGTGATCCAATCGAGAAATAGCCCAGGATCTAGACATGAAGTATGAGAAATATGCGAAAGTATGAGCGTGATGAGAGCAAAGCCCAGACCTAACCTAGACCTAGCATGCGTTATCCTCTAAAATATTTATCATGACCAGGTTTAATTGATTGTTTCAGTGTGGTACCACATAACTACGTGATCCAAACCAGTAAAAACCCAGGATCCGTTCAACAACTATGTGAAGAATGCGAAAGTATGAGTCTGATGAGTGAAAATCCCAGGGCTAACCTAGACCTAACATGCGTTATCCTCTAAAATATCGATCCAAACCAGATTTAATGGACTGTTTCAGTGTGGTACCACTTTACTACGTGGTCCCAACCAGAAAAAAACCCAGGATCTGTTCAACAAGTATGTGAAGTATGCGAAAGTATGAGTCTGATGAGGGCGAATCCCAGACCTATCCCAGACCTAACTTGCGTTATCCTCTAAAATATTGATGGAAACAAGGTTTAATTGACTGTTTCAGTGTTGTACTTCATTACTACGTGATGCAATCCAGAAAAAGCCCAGGATCTAGCCATCAAGTATGAGAAATATGCGAAAGAATGAGCCTGATGAGGGCAAATCCTAGACCTAACCCAAACCTAACATGCGTTATCCTCTAAAATATTGATCAAAACCAGGTTTAATTGAATGTTTCAGTGTGGTACCACTTTACTACGTGATCCAATCCAGAAATAGCCCAGGATCTAGCCATGAAGTATGAGAAATATGCGAAAGTATGAGCCTGACGAGGGCAAATCCTAGACCTAACCCAGACCTAACATGCGTTATCCTCTAAAATATTTATCATGACCAGGTTTAATTGACTGTTTTAGTTGTGGTACCACTTTAAAACGTGATTCAAAGCAGAAAAAACCCTCGATCAGGTCAACATGCATGTTAAAACTGCGAAAGTATGACCCTGATGAGGGCAAATCCCTGGCCTAACCTAGACCTAACATGCGTTATCTTCTAAAATATTGAGCGAAACCAGGTTTAATTGACTGTTTCTTTGTGGTACCACATTACTACGTGATCCAAACCAGAAAAAACCCAGGATCTGTTCAACGAGTATGTGAAGTGTGCGAAAGTATGAGTCTGATGAGTGAAAATCCCAGGCCTAACCTAGACCTAACATGCGTTATCCTCAAAAATATTCATCGAAACCTGGTTTAATCGACTGTTTCAGTGTGGTAACACATTACTATGTGATCCAAACCAGAAAATAACCCAGGATCTGTTCAACGAGTATGTGAAGTGTGCGAAAGTATGAGCCTGATGAGGGCAAATCCTAGACCTAACCTAGACCTAACATGAATTATTCTCTAAAATATTGATCGAAACCAGGTTTAATTGACTGTTTCAGTGTGGTCCCACATTGCTACGTGATCCAAACCAGAAAAAACCCAGGATCCGATCAACAAGTATGTGAAGAATGCGAAAGTATGAGTCTGATGAGTGAAAATCCCAGGCCTAACCTAGACCTAACATGCGTTATCCTCAAAAATATTCATCGAAACCTGGTTTAATCGACTGTTTCAGTGTGGTACCACATTACTATGTGATCCAAACCAGAAAATAACCCAGGATCTGTTCAACGAGTATGTGAAGTGTGCGAAAGTATGAGCCTAATGAGGGCAAATCCCAGACCTAACCTAGACCTAACATGCGTTATTCTCTAAAATATTGATCGAAACCAGGTTTAATTGACTGTATCAGTATGGTACCACATTACTACGTGATCCAAACCAGAAAAAACCCAGGATCCGTTCAACAAGTATGTGAAGAATGCGAAAATATGACTCTGATGAGTGAAAATCCCAGGCCTAACCTAGACCTAACATGCGTTATTCGTTAAAATATTGATCGAAACCAGGTTTAATTGACTGTTTCAGTGTGGTACCACATTACTACGTGATCCAAACCAGAAAAAACCCAGGATCCGTTCAACATGTATGTGAAGAATGCGAAAATATGAGTCTGATGAGTGAAAATCCCAGGCCTAACCTTGACCTAATATGCGTTATCCTCAAAAATATTCATCGAAACCTGGTTTAATCGACTGTTTCAGTGTGGTACCACATTACTATGTGATCCAAACCAGAAAATAACCCAGGATCTGTTCAACGAGTATGTGAAGTGTGCGAAAGTATGAGTCTGATGAGTGAAAATCCCAGGCCTAACCTAGACCTAACATGCGTTATCCTTAAGAATATTAATCGAAACCAGGTTTAATCGACTGTTTCAGTGTGGTACCACATTACTATGTGATCCAAACCAGAAAATAACCCAGGATCTGTTCAACAAGTATGTGAAAAACGCGAAAGTATGAGCCTGATGAGGGCAAATCTCAGACCTATCCCAGTCCTAACATGCGTTGTCCTCTAAAATATTAATGGAAACCAGGTTTAATTGACTGTTTCAGTGTTGTACTTCATTACTACGTGATGCAATCCAGAAAAAGCCCAGGATCTAGCCATCAAGTATGAGAAATATGCGAAAGAATGAGCCTGATGAGAGCAAATCCCAGACCTAACCTAGACCTAACATGCGTTATTCTCTAAAATATTGATCGAAACCAGGTTTAATTGACTGTTTCAGTGTGGTACCACACTACTACGTGATCCAAACCAGAAAAAACCCAGGATCTGTTCAACAAGTATGTGGAAAACGCGAAAGTATGAGGCTGATGAGGGCAAATCCCAGACCTATCCCAGACCTAACTTGCGTTGTCCTCTAAGATATTGATGGAAACCAGGTTTAGTTGACTGTTTCAGTGTGGTACCACATTACTACGTGATCCAATCCAGAAATAGCCCAGGATCTAGCCATGAAGTATGAGAAATATGCGAAAGTATGAGCCTGATGAGGGCAAATCCTAGACCTAACCCAAACCTAACATGCGTTATCCTCTAAAATATTTATCAAGACCAGGTTTAATTGAATGTTTCAGTGTGGTACCACATTACTACGTGAACCAAACCAGAAAAAACCCAGGATCCGTTCAACAAGTATGTGAAAAACGCGAAACTATGAGCCTGATGAGGGCAAATCCCAGACCTATCCCAGACCTAACTTGCGTTGTCCTCTAAGATATTGATGGAAACCAGGTTTAATTGACTGTTTCAGTGTGGTACCACATTACTACGTGATCCAATCGAGAAATAGCCCAGGATCTAGCCATGAAGTATGAGAAGTATGCGAAAGTATGAGCCTGACGAGGGCAAATCCTAGACCTAACCCAGACCTAACATGCGTTATCCTCTAAAATATTTATCATGACCAGGTTTAATTGACTGTTTTAGTTGTGGTACCACTTTACTACGTGATTCAAAGCAGAAAAAAACCCTCGATCAGGTCAACATGCATGTTAAAACTGCGAAAGTATGACCATGATGAGGGCAAATCCCAGTCCTAACCTAGACCTAACATGCGCTATCTTCTAAAATATTGGGCGAAACCAGGTTTAATTGACTGTTTCAGTGTGGTACCACATTACTAGGTGATCCAATCCAGAAATAGCCCAGGGTCTAGCCATGAAGTATGAGAAATATGCGAAAGTATGAGCCTGATGAGGGCAAATCCTAGACCTAACCCAGACCTAACATGCGATGTCCTCTAAAATATTTATCAAGACCAGGTTTAATTGATTGTTTCAGTGTGGTCCCACATTACTACGTGATCCAAACCAGAAAATAACCCAGGATCTGTTCAACGAGTATGTGAAGTTTGCGAAAGTATGAGTCTGATGAGGGCAAATCCCAGACCTATCCCAGACCTAACTTGCGTTATCCTCTAAAATATTGATCGAAACCAGGTTTAATCGACTGTTTCAGTGTGGTACCACATTACTACGTGATCCAAACCTGAAAAAACCCAGGATCAGTTCAACAAGTATGTGAAAAACGCGAAAGTATGAGCCTGATGAGGGCGAATCCCAGACCTAACCTAGACCTAACATGCGTTATCCTCTAAAATATTGATCCAAACCAGGTTTAATGGACTGTTTCAGTGTGGTACCACACTACTACGTGATCCAAACCAGAAAAAACCCAGGATCTGTTCAACAAGTATGTGAAAAACGCGAAACTATGAGCCTGATGAGGGCAAATCCCAGACCTATCCCAGACCTAACATGCGTTATCCTCAAAAATATTAATCGAAACCAGGTTTAATTGACTGTTTCAGTGTGGTACCATATTACTACGTGATCCAAACCAGAAGAAACCCAGGATCTGTTCAACATGTATGTGAAAAACGCGAAAGTATGAGCCTGATGAGGGCAAATCCCAGACCTATCCCAGACCTAACTTGCGTTGTCCTCTAAGATATTGATGGAAACCAGGTTTAATTGACTGTTTCAGTGTTGTACTTCATTACTACGTGATACAATCCAGAAAAAGCCCAGGATCTAGCCGTCAAGTATGTGAAATATGCGAAAGAATGAGCCTGATGAGAGCAAATCCCAGACCTAACCTAGACCTAACATGAATTATTCTCTAAAATAGTGATCGAAACCAGGTTTAATTGACTGTTTCAGTGTGGCACCACATTACTACGTGATCCAATCCAGAAAGAGCCCAGGATCCAGCCATGAAGTATGAGAAATATGCGAAAGTATGAGCCTGATGGGGACAAATCCTAGACCTAACCCAGACCTAACATGCGTTATTCTCTAAAATATTTATCAAGACCAGGTTTAATTGAATGTTTCAGTGTGGTACCACATTACTACGTGATCCAAACCAGCAAAAACCCAGGATCCGTTCAACAAGTATGAGAAGAATGCGAAAGTATGAGTCTGATGAGTGAAAATCCCCGGCCTAACCTAGACCTAACATGCGTTATCCTCAAAACTATTGATCGAAACCAGGTTTAATTGACTGTTTCAGTGTGGTACCACATTACTACGTGATCCAAACCAGAAGAAACCCAGGATCTGTTCAACAAGTATGTGAAAAACGCGAAAGTATGAGCCTGATGAGGGCAAATCCCAGACCTATCCCAGACCTAACTTGCGTTGTCCTCTAAGATATTGATGGAAACCAGGTTTAATTGACTGTTTCAGTGTTGTACTTCATTACTACGTGATACAATCCAGAAAAAGCCCAGGATCTAGCCGTCAAGTATGTGAAATATGCGAAAGAATGAGCCTGATGAGAGCAAATCCCAGACCTAACCTAGACCTAACATGAATTATTCTCTAAAATAGTGATCGAAACCAGGTTTAATTGACTGTTTCAGTGTGGCACCACATTACTACGTGATCCAATCCAGAAAGAGCCCAGGATCCAGCCATGAAGTATGAGAAATATGCGAAAGTATGAGCCTGATGAGGGCGAATCCCAGACCTATCCCGGACCTAACTTGCGTTATCCTCTAAAATATTGATCGAAATCAGGTTTAATTGAATGTTTCATCGTGGTACCACATTACTACGTGATACAATCCAGAAAAAACCCAGGATCCGTTCAACAAGTATGTGAAGTATGCGAAAGTATGAGTCTGATGAGTGAAAATCCTCGGCCTAACCTAGACCTAACATGCGTTATCCTCAAAAATATCGATCCAAACCAGGTTTAATTGACTGTTTCAGTGTGGTACCACATTACTACGTGATCCAATCCAGAAATAGCCCAGGATCTAGCCTTGAAGTATGAGAAATATGCGAAAGTATGAGCCTGACGACGGCAAATCCTAGACCTAACCCAGACCTAACATGCGTTATCCTCTAAAATATTAATCGAAACCAGGTTTAATTGAATGTTTCAGTGTGGTACCACATTACTACGTGATCCAAATCAGTAAAAACCCAGGATCTGTTCCACAAGTATGTGAAAAACGCGAAAGTATGAGCCTAATGAGGGCAAATCCCAGACCTAACCTAGACCTAACATGCGTTGTCCTCTAAAATATTCCTGGAAACCAGGTTTAATTGACTGTTTCAGTGTTGTACTTCATTACTACGTGATGCAATCCAGAAAAAGCCCAGGATCTAGCTATCAAGTATGAGAAATATGCGAAAGAATGAGCCTGATGAGAGCAAATCCCAGACCTAACACAGACCTAAGATGAATTATTCTCTAAAATATTGATCGAAACCAGGTTTAATTGACTGTTTCAGTGTGGTACCACATTACTACGTGATCCAAACCAGAAAAAACCCAGGATCCGTTCAACAAGTATGTGAAGAATGCGAAAGTATGAGTCTGATGAGTGAAAATCCCAGGCCTAACCTAGACCTAACATGCGTTATCCTCAAAAATATTCATCGAAACCTGGTTTAATCGACTGTTTCAGTGTGGTACCACATTACTACGTGACCCACACCAGAAAAAACCCTCGATCAGGTCAACATGCACGTTAAAACTGCGAAAGTATGAGTTTGATGAGTGAAAATCCCAGGCCTAACCTAGACCTAACATGCGTTATCCTCAAAAATATTGATCCAAACCTGGTTTAATCGACTGTTTCAGTGTGGTACCACATTACTACGTGACCCAAACCAGAAAAAACCCTCGATCAGGTCAACATGCACGTTAAAACTGCGAAAGTATGAGCCTGATGAGGGCAAATCCCAGACCTATCCCAGACCTAACTTGCGTTATCCTCTAAAATATTTATCAAGACCAGGTTTAATTGACTGTTTCAGTGCGGTACCACATTACTACGTGATCCAATCCAGAAATAGCCCAGGATCCAGCCATGACGTATGAGAAATATGCGAAAGTATGATTCTGATGGGGGCAAATCCTAGACCTAACCCAGACCTAACATGCGTTATCCTCTAAAATATTTATCAAGACCAGGTTTAATTGAATGTTTCAGTGTGGTACCACATTACTACGTGATCGAATCCAGAAATAGCCCAGGATCTAGCCATGAAGTATGAGAAATATGCGAAAGTATGAGCCTGACGAGGGCAAATCCTAGACCTAACCCAGACCTAACATGCGTTATCCTCTAAAATATTTATCAAGACCAGGTTTAATTGAATGTTTCAGTGTGGTACCACATTACTACGTGATCCAAATCAGTAAAAACCCAGGATCTGTTCCACAAGTATGTGAAAAACGCGAAAGTATGAGCCTAATGAGGGCAAATCCCAGACCTAACCTAGACCTAACATGCGTTATTCTCTAAAATATTGATCGAAACCAGGTTTAATTGACTGTTTCAGTGTGGTACCACATTACTACGTGATACAATCCAGAAATAGCCCAGGATCTAGCCATGAAGTATGAGAAATATGCGAAAGTATGAGCCTGACGAGGGCAAATCCTAGACCTAACCCAGACCTAACATGCGTTATCCTCTAAAATATTTATCAAGACCAGGTTTAATTGAATGTTTCAGTGTGGTCCCACATTACTACGTGATCCAAACCAGTAAAAGCCCAGGATCCGTTCAACAAGTATGTGAAGAATGCGAAAGTATGAGTATGATGAGTGAAAAACCCCGGCCTATCCTAGACCTAACATGCGTTATCCACAAAAATATTGATCGAAACCAGGTTTAATCGACTGTTTCAGTGTGGTACCACACTACTACGTGACACAAACCGGAAAAAACCCAGGATCTAGCCATCAAGTATGAGAAATATGCGAAAGTATGAGCCTGATGAGGGCGAATCCCAGACCTATCCCGGACCTAACTTGCGTTATCCTCTAAAATATTGATCGAAATCAGGTTTAATTGAATGTTTCAGCGTGGTACCACATTACTACGTGATACAATCCAGAAACAGCCCAGGATCTAGCCATGAAGTATGAGAAATATGCGAAAGTATGAGTCTGATGAGGGCAAATCCTAGACCTAACCCAAACCTAACATGCGTTATCCTCTAAAATATTTATCAAGACCAGGTTTAATTGAATGTTTCAGTGTGGTACCACATTACTACGTGAACCAAACCAGAAAAAACCCAGGATCCGTTCAACAAGTATGTGAAGTATGCGAAAGTATGAGTCTGATGAGTGAAAATCCTCGGCCTAACCTAGACCTAACATGCGTTATCCTCAAAAATATCGATCCAAACCAGGTTTAATTGACTGTTTCAGTGTGGTACCACATTACTACGTGATCCAATCCAGAAATAGCCCAGGATCTAGCCTTGAAGTATGAGAAATATGCGAAAGTATGAGCCTGACGAGGGCAAATCCTAGACCTAACCCAGACCTAACATGCGTTATCCTCTAAAATATTAATCGAAACCAGGTTTAATTGAATGTTTCAGTGTGGTACCACATTACTACGTGATCCAAACCAGTAAAAACCCAGGATCTGTTTCAAAAGTATGTGAAAAACGCGAAAGTATGAGCCTGATGAGGGCAAATCCCAGACCTAACCTAGACCTAACATGCGTTATCCTCTAAAATATTGATCCAAACCAGGTTTAGTGGACTGTTTCTGTGGGGTACCACTTTACTACGTGATCCAAAGCAGAAAAAACCCAGGATCCGTTCAACAAGTATGTGAAGAATGCGAAAGTATGAGTCTGATGAGTGAAAATCCCAGGCCTAACCTAGACCTAACATGCGTTGTCCTCTAAAATATTCCTGGAAACCAGGTTTAATTGACTGTTTCAGTGTTGTACTTCATTACTACGTGATGCAATCCAGAAAAAGCCCAGGATCTAGCTATCAAGTATGAGAAATATGCGAAAGAATGAGCCTGATGAGAGCAAATCCCAGACCTAACACAGACCTAAGATGAATTATTCTCTAAAATATTGATCGAAACCAGGTTTAATTGACTGTTTCAGTGTGGTACCACATTACTACGTGATCCAAACCAGAAAAAACCCAGGATCCGTTCAACAAGTATGTGAAGAATGCGAAAGTATGAGTCTGATGAGTGAAAATCCCAGGCCTAACCTAGACCTAACATGCGTTATCCTCAAAAATATTGATCGAAACCTGGTTTAATCGACTGTTTCAGTGTGGTACCACATTACTACGTGACCCACACCAGAAAAAACCCTCGATCAGGTCAACATGCACGTTAAAACTGCGAAAGTATGAGTTTGATGAGTGAAAATCCCAGGCCTAACCTAGACCTAACATGCGTTATCCTCAAAAATATTGATCGAAACCTGGTTTAATCGACTGTTTCAGTGTGGTACCACATTACTACGTGACCCAAACCAGAAAAAACCCTCGATCAGGTCAACATGCACGTTAAAACTGCGAAAGTATGAGCCTGATGAGGGCAAATCCCAGACCTATCCCAGACCTAACATGCGTTATCCTCAAAAATATTAATCGAAACCAGGTTTAATTGACTGTTTCAGTGTGTTACCACATTACTACGTGATCCAAACCAGAAAAAACCCAGGATCCGTTCAACAAGTATGTGAAGAATGCGAAAGTATGAGTCTGATGAGTGAAAATCTCAGGGCTAACCTAGACCTAACATGCGTTGTCCTCTAAAATATTCCTGGAAACCAGTTTTAATCGACTGTTTCAGTGTTGTACTTCATTACTACGTGATGCAATCCAGAAAAAGCCCAGGATCTGTTCAACGAGTATGTGAAGTGTGCGAAAGTATGAGTCTGATGAGGGCAAATCCCAGATCTATCCCAGACCTAACATGCGTTATCCTCAAAAATATTAATCGAAACCAGGTTTAATGGACTGTTTCAGTGTGGTACCACATTACTACGTGATCCAAACCGGAAAAAACCCAGGATCTGTTCAACAAGTATGTGAAAAACGCGAAAGTATGAGCCTGATGAGGGCAAATCCCAGACCTATCCCAGACCTAACTTGCGTTATCCTCTAAAATATTTATCAAGACCAGGTTTAATTGACTGTTTCAGTGCGGTACCACATTACTACGTGATCCAATCCAGAACTAGCCCAGGATCCAGCCATGACGTATGAGAAATATGCGAAAGTATGATTCTGATGGGGGCAAATCCTAGACCTAACCCAGACCTAACATGCGTTATCCTCTAAAATATTTATCAAGACCAGGTTTAATTGAATGTTTCAGTGTGGTACCACATTACTACGTGATCGAATCCAGAAATAGCCCAGGATCTAGCCATGAAGTATGAGAAATATGCGAAAGTATGAGCCTGACGAGGGCAAATCCTAGACCTAACCCAGACCTAACATGCGTTATCCTCTAAAATATTTATCAAGACCAGGTTTAATTGAATGTTTCAGTGTGGTACCACATTACTACGTGATCCAAATCAGTAAAAACCCAGGATCTGTTCCACAAGTATGTGAAAAACGCGAAAGTATGAGCCTAATGAGGGCAAATCCCAGACCTAACCTAGACCTAACATGCGTTATTCTCTAAAATATTGATCGAAACCAGGTTTAATTGACTGTTTCAGTGTGGTACCACATTACTACGTGATACAATCCAGAAACAGCCCAGGATCTAGCCATGAAGTATGAGAAACATGCGAAAGTATGAGCCTGATGAGGGCCAATCCTAGACCTAACCTAGACCTAACATGAATTATTCTCTAAAATATTGATCGAAACCAGGTTTAATTGACTGTTTCAGTGTGGTCCCACATTACTACGTGATCCAAACCAGAAAACACCCAGGATCCGTTCAACAAGTATGTGAAGAATGCGAAAGTATGAGCCTGATGAGTGAAAATCCCAGGCCTAACCTAGACTTAACATGCGTTATCCTTAAAAATATTGATCGAAACCTGGTTTAATCGACTGTTTCAGTGTGGTACCACACTACTACGTGATCCAAACCAGAAAATAACCCAGGATCTGTTCAACGAGTATGTGAAGTGTGCGAAAGTATGAGTCTGATGAGGGCAAATCCCAGACCTATCCCAGACCTAACATGAGTTATCCTCTAAAATATTGATCCAAACCAGGTTTAATGGACAGTTTCAGTGTGGCACCACATTACTACGTGATCCAAGCCATAAAAAACCCAGGATCTGTTCAACAAGTATGTGAAAAACGCGAAGGTATGAGCCTGATGAGGGCAAATCCCAGCCCTATCCCAGACCTAACTTGCGTTGTCCTCTAAGATATTGATGGAAACCAGTTTTAATTGACTGTTTAAGTGTTGTACTTCATTACTACGTGATGCAATCCAGAAAAAGCCCAGGATCTAGCCATCAAGTATGAGAAATATGCGAAAGAATGAGCCTGATGAGAGCAAATCCCAGACCTAACCTAGACCTAACAAGAATTATTCTCAAAAATATTGATCAAAACCAGGTTTAATTGACCGTTTCAGTGTGGTACCACATTACTACGTGATCCAATCCAAAAATAGCCCAGGACCCAGCCATGAAGTATGAGAAATATGCGAAAGTATGAGCCTGATGTGGGCAAATCCTAGACCTAACCCAGACCTAACATGCGTTATCCTCTAAAATATTTATCAAGACCAGGTTTAATTGAATGTTTCAGTGTGGTCCCACATTACTACGTGATCCAAACCAGTAAAAGCCCAGGATCCGTTCAACAAGTATGTGAAGAATGCGAAAGTATGAGTATGATGAGTGAAAAACCCCGGCCTATCCTAGACCTAACATGCGTTATCCACAAAAATATTGATCGAAACCTGGTTTAATCGACTGATTCAGTGTGGTACCACATTAATATGTGATCCAAACCAGAAAATAACCCAGGATCTGTTCAACGAGTATGTGAAGGGTGCGAAAGTATGAGCCTGATGAGGGCAAATCCCAGACCTAACCTAGACCTAACATGCGTTATTCTCTAAAATATTGATCGAAACCAGGTTTAATTGACTGTTTCTTTGTGGTACCACATTACTACGTGATCCAAACCAGAAAAAACCCAGGATCTGTTCAACGAGTATGTGAAGTGTGCGAAAGTATGAGTCTGATGAGTGAAAATCCCAGGCCTAACCTAGACCTAACATGCGTTATCCTCAAAAATATTCATCGAAACCTGGTTTAATCGACTGTTTCAGTGTGGTAACACATTACTATGTGATCCAAACCAGAAAATAACCCAGGATCTGTTCAACGAGTATGTGAAGTGTGCGAAAGTATGAGCCTGATGAGGGCAAATCCTAGACCTAACCTAGACCTAACATGAATTATTCTCTAAAATATTGATCGAAACCAGGTTTAATTGACTGTTTCAGTGTGGTCCCACATTACTACGTGATCCAAACCAGAAAAAACCCAGGATCCGATCAACAAGTATGTGAAGAATGCGAAAGGATGAGTCTGATGAGTGAAAATCCCAGGCCTAACCTAGACCTAACATGCGTTATCCTCAAAAATATTCATCGAAACCTGGTTTAATCGACTGTTTCAGTGTGGTACCACATTACTATGTGATCCAAACCAGAAAATAACCCAGGATCTGTTCAACGAGTATGTGAAGTGTGCGAAAGTATGAGCCTAATGAGGGCAAATCCCAGACCTAACCTAGACCTAACATGCGGTATTCTCTAAAATATTGATCGAAACCAGGTTTAATTGACTGTTTCAGTGTGGTACCACATTACTACGTGATCCAAACCAGAAAAAACCCAGGATCCGTTCAACAAGTATGTGAAGAATGCGAAAATATGAGTCTGATGAGTGAAAATCCCAGGCCTAACCTAGACCTAACATGCGTTATCCTCAAAAATATTCATCGAAACCTGGTTTAATCGACTGTTTCAGTGTGGTACCACATTACTACGTGATCCAATCCAGAAATAGCCCAGGATCTAGCCATGAAGTATGAGAAATATGCGAAAGTATGAGCCTGATGAGGGCAAATCCTAGATCTAACCCAAACCTAACATGCGTTATCCTCTAAAATATTTATCAAGACCAGGTTTAATTGAATGTTTCAGTGTGGTACCACATTACTACGTGAACCAAACCAGAAAAAACCCAGGATCCGTTCAACAAGTATGTGAAGAATGCGAAAGTATGAGTCTGATGAGTGAAAATCCCAGACCTAACCTAGACCTAACATGCGTTATCCTCTAAAATATTGATCCAAACCAGGTTTAATGGACTGTTTCAGTGTGGTACCACACTACTACGTGATCCAAACCAGAAAAAACCCAGGATCTGTTCAACAAGTATGTGAAAAACGCGAAACTATGAGCCTGATGAGGGCAAATCCCAGACCTATCCCAGACCTAACTTGCGTTGTCCTCTAAGATATTGATGGAAACCAGGTTTAATTGACTGTTTCAGTGTGGTACCACATTACTACGTGATCCAATCCAGAAATAGCCCAGGATCTAGCCATGAAGTATGAGAAGTATGCGAAAGTATGAGCCTGACGAGGGCAAATCCTAGACCTAACCCAGACCTAACATGCGTTATCCTCTAAAACATTTATCATGACCAGGTTTAATTGACTGTTTTAGTTGTGGTACCACTTTACTACGTGATTCAAAGCAGAAAAAACCCTCGATCAGGTCAACATGCATGTTAAAACTGCGAAAGTATGACCATGATGAGGGCAAATCCCAGTCCTAACCTAGACCTAACATGCGCTATCTTCTAAAATATTGAGCGAAACCAGGTTTAATTGACTGTTTCAGTGTGGTACCACATTACTAGGTGATCCAATCCAGAAATAGCCCAGGGTCTAGCCATGAAGTATGAGAAATATGCGAAAGTATGAGCCTGATGAGGGCAAATCCTAGACCTAACCCAGACCTAACATGCGTTATCCTCAAAAATATTCATCGAAACCTGGTTTAATCCACTGTTTCAGTGTGGTACCACATTACTATGTGATCCAAACCAGAAAATAACCCAGGATCTGTTCAACGAGTATGTGAAGTGTGCGAAAGTATGAGTCTGATGAGTGAAAATCCCAGGCCTAACCTTGACCTAATATGCGTTATCCTCAAAAATATTAATCGAAACCAGGTTTAATCGACTGTTTCAGTGTGGAACCACATTACTATGTGATCCAAACCAGAAAATAACCCAGGATCTGTTCAACAAGTATGTGAAAAACGCGAAAGAATGAGCCTGATGAGGGCAAATCCCAGACCTATCCCAGTCCTAACATGCGTTGTCCTCTAAAATATTAATGGAAACCAGGTTTAATTGACTGTTTCAGTGTTGTACTTCATTACTACGTGATGCAATCCAGAAAAAGCCCAGGATCTAGCCATCAAGTATGAGAAATATGCGAAAGAATGAGCCTGATGAGAGCAAATCCCAGACCTAACCTAGACCTAACATGCGTTATTCTCTAAAATATTGATCGAAACCAGGTTTAATTGACTGTTTCAGTGTGGTACCACACTACTACGTGATCCAAACCAGAAAAAACCCAGGATCTGTTCAACAAGTATGTGAAAAACGCGAAAGTATGAGCCTGATGAGGGCAAATCCCAGACCTATCCCAGACCTAACTTGCGTTGTCCTCTAAGATATTGATGGAAACCAGGTTTAATTGACTGTTTCAGTGTGGTACCACATTACTACGTGATCCAATCCAGAAATAGCCCAGGATCTAGCCATGAAGTATGAGAAATATGCGAAAGTATGAGCCTGATGAGGGCAAATCCTAGATCTAACCCAAACCTAACATGCGTTATCCTCTAAAATATTTATCAAGACCAGGTTTAATTGAATGTTTCAGTGTGGTACCACATTACTACGTTAACCAAACCAGAAAAAACCCAGGATCCGTTCAACAAGTATGTGAAGAATGCGAAAGTATGAGTCTGATGTGTGAAAATCCCAGACCTAACCTAGACCTAACATGCGTTATCCTCTAAAATATAGATCCAAACCAGGTTTAATGGACTGTTTCAGTGTGGTACCACACTACTACGTGATCCAAACCAGAAAAAACCCAGGATCTGTTCAACAAGTATGTGAAAAACGCGAAACTATGAGCCTGATGAGGGCAAATCCCAGACCTATCCCAGACCTAACTTGCGTTGTCCTCTAAGATATTGATGGAAACCAGGTTTAATTGACTGTTTCAGTGTGGTACCACATTACTACGTGATCCAATCCAGAAATTGCCCAGGATCTGTTCCAAAAGTATGTGAAAAACGCGAAAGTATGAGCCTGATGAGGGCAAATCCCAGACCTAACCTAGACCTAACATGCGTTATTCTCTAAAATATTGATCGAAACCAGGTTTAATTGACTGTTTCAGTGTGGTACTACATTACTACGTGATCCAAACCAGAAAAAACCCAGGATCCGTTCAAGAAGTATGTGAAGAATGCGAAAGTATGAGTCTGATGAGTGAAAATCCCAGACCTAACCTAGACCTAACATGCGTTATCCTCTAAAATATTGATCCAAACCAGGTTTAATGGACTGTTCCAGTGTGGTACCACATTACTACGTGACCCAAACCAGAGAAAACACAGGATCCGTTCAACAAGTATGTGAAGAATGCGAAAGTATGAGTCTGATGAGTGAAAATCCCAGACCTAACCTAGACCTAACATGCGTTATCCTCTAAAATATTGATCTAAACCAGGTCTAATGGACTGTTTCAGTGTGGTACCACATTACGACGTGATCCAAACCAGAAAAATCCCAGGATCCGTTCAACATGTATGTGAAGAATGCGAAAGTATGAGTCTGATGGGTGAAAATCCCAGGCCTAACCTAGACCTAACATGCGTTATCCTCAAAAATATTGATCGAAACCTGGTTTAATCGACTGTTTCAGTGTGGTACCACATTACTACGTGACCCAAACCAGAAAAAACCCTCGATCAGGTCAACATGCACGTTAAAACTGCGAAAGTATGAGTTTGATGAGTGAAAAACCCAGGCCTAACCTAGACCTAACATGCGTTATCCTCAAAAATATTGATCGAAACCTGGTTTAATCGACTGTTTCAGTGTGGTACCACATTACTACGTGACCCAAACCAGAAAAAACCCTCGATTAGGTCAACATGCACGTTAAAACTGCGAAAGTATGAGCCTGATGAGGGCAAATCCCAGACCTATCCCAGACCTAACATGCGTTATCCTCAAAAATATTAATCGAAACCAGGTTTAGTTGACTGTTTCAGTGTGGTACCACATTACTACGTGATCCAAACCAGAAAAAATCCAGGATCCGTTCAACAAGTATGTGAAGAATGCGAAAGTATGAGTCTGATGAGTGAAAATCTCAGGGCTAACCTAGACCTAACATGCGTTGTCCTCTAAAATATTCCTGGAAACCAGGTTTAATCGACTGTTTCAGTGCGGTACCACATTACTACGTGATCCAATCCAGAAATAGCCCAGGATCCAGCCATGACGTATGAGAAATATGCGAAAGTATGATTCTGATGGGGGCAAATCCTAGACCTAACCCAGACCTAACATGCGTTATCCTCTAAAATATTTATCAAGACCAGGTTTAATTGAATGTTTCAGTGTGGTACCACATTACTACGTGATCGAATCCAGAAATAGCCCAGGATCTAGCCATGAAGTATGAGAAATATGCGAAAGTATGAGCCTGACGAGGGCAAATCCTAGACCTAACCCAGACCTAGCATGCGTTACCCTCTAAAATATTTATCAAGACCAGGTTTAATTGAATGTTTCAGTGTGGTACCACATTACTACGTGATCCAAATCAGTAAAAACCCAGGATCTGTTCCACAAGTATGTGAAAAACGCGAAAGTATGAGCCTGATGAGGGCAAATCCCAGACCTAACCTAGACCTAACATGCGTTATTCTCTAAAATATTGATCGAAACCAGGTTTAATTGACTGTTTCAGTGTGGTACCACACTACTACGTGATCCAAACCAGAAAAAACCCAGGATCCGTTCAACAAGTATGTGAAGAATGCGAAAATATGAGTCTGATGAGTGAAAATCCCAGGCCTAACCTAGACCTAACATGCGTTATCCTCAAAAATATTGATCGAAACCTTGTTTAATCGACTGTTTCAGTGTGGTACCACATTACTACGACACCCAAACCAGTAAAAACCCAGGATCCGTGAAACAAGTATGTGAAGAATGCGAAAGTATGAGTCTGATGAGTGAAAATCCCAGACCTAACCTAGACCTAACATGAATTATTCTCAAAAATATTGATCAAAACCAGGTTTAATTGACTGTTTCAGTGTGGTACCACATTACTACGTGATCCAATCCAAAAATAGCCCAGGATCCAGCCATGAAGTATGAGAAATATGCGAAAGTATGAGCCTGATGTGGGCAAATCCTAGACCTAACCCAGACCTAACATGCGTTATCCTCTAAAATATTTATCAAGACCAGGTTTAATTGAATGTTTCAGTGAGGTAACACATTACTACGTGATCCAAACCAGTAAAAGCCCAGGATCCGTTCAACAAGTATGTGAAGAATGCGAAAGTATGAGTATGATGAGTGAATAACCCCGGCCTATCCTAGACCTAACATGCGTTATCCACAAAAATATTGATCGAAACCTGGTTTAATCGACTGATTCAGTGTGGTACCACATTAATATGTGATCCAAACCAGAAAATAACGCAGGATCTGTTCAACGAGTATGTGAAGTGTGCGAAAGTATGAGTCTGATGAGGGCAAATCCCAGACCTAACCTACACCTAACATGCGTTATCCTCTAAAATATTGATCCAAACCAGGTTTAATGGACTGTTTCAGTGTGGTACCACACTACTACGTGACCCAAACCGGAAAAAACCCAGGATCTGTTCAACAAGTATGTGAAAAACGCGAAAGTATGAGCCTGATGAGGGCAAATCCCAGACCTATCCCAGACCTAACTTGCGTTATCCTCTAAAATATTGAACGAAACCAGGTTTAATTGACTGTTTCAGCGTGGTACCACATTACTACGTGCTACAATCCAGAAACAGCCCAGGATCTAGCCATGAAGTATGAGAAACATGCGATAGTATGAGCCTGATGAGGGCCAATCCTAGACCTAACCTAGACCTAACATGAATTATTCTCTAAAATATTGATCGAAACCAGGTTTAATTGACTGTTTCAGTGAGGTCCCACATTACTACGTGATCCAAACCAGAAAACACCCAGGATCCGTTCAACAAGTATGTGAAGAATGCGAAAGTATGAGTCTGATGAGTGAAAATCCCAGGCCTAACCTAGACCTAACATGCGTTATCCTCAAAAATATTCATCGAAACCTGGTTTAATCGACTGTTTCAGTGTGGTACCACATTACTATGTGATCCAAACCAGAAAATAACCCAGCATCTGTTCAACGAGTATGTGAAGTGTGCGAAAGTATGAGCCTGATGAGGGCAAATCCCAGACCTAACCTAGACCTAACATGCGTTATTTTCTAAAATATTGATCGAAACCAGGTTTAATTGACTGTATCAGTGTGGTACCACATTACTACGTGATCCAACCCAGAAAAAACCCAGGATCCGTTCAACAAGTATGTGAAGAATGCGAAAATATGAGTCTGATGAGTGAAAATCCCAGTCCTAACCTAGACCTAACATCCGTTATCCTCAAAAATATTCATCGAAACCTGGTTTAATCGACTGTTTCAGTGTGGTACCACATTACTATGTGATCCAAACCAGAAAATAACCCAGGATCTGTTCAACGAGTATGTGAAGTGTGCGAAAGTATGAGCCTGATGAGGGCAAATCCCAGACCTAACCTAGACCTAACATGCGTTATTTTCTAAAATATTGATCGAAACCAGGTTTAATTGACTGTATCAGTGTGGTACCACATTACTACGTGATCCAAACCAGGAAAAACCCAGGATCCGTTCAACAAGTATGTGAAGAATGCGAAAATAAGAGTCTGATGAGTGAAAATCCCAGGCCTAACCTAGACCTAACATGCGTTATCCTCAAAAATATTGATCGAAACCTGGTTTAATCGACTGTTTCAGTGTGGTACCACACTACTACGTGATCCAAACCAGAAAAAAACCCAGGATCTGTTCAACAAGTATGTGAAAAACGCGAAAGTATGAGCCTGATGAGGGCAAATCCCAGACCTATCCCAGACCTAACTTGCGTTGTCCTCTAAGATATTGATGGAAACCAGTTTTAATTGACTGTTTCGGTGTTGTACTTCATTACTACGTGATGCAATCCAGGAAAAGCCCAGGATCTAGCCATCAAGTATGAGAAATATGCGAGGGAATGAGCCTGATGAGAGCAAATCGCAGACCTAACCTAGACCTAACATGAATTATTCTCTAAAATATTGATCGAAACCAGGTTTAATTGACTGTTTCAGTGTGGTCTCACATTACTACGTGATACAATCCAGAAACAGCCCAGGATCTAGCCATGAAGTATGAGAAACATGCGATAGTATGAGCCTGATGAGGGCCAATCCTAGACCTAACCTAGACCTAACATGAATTATTCTCTAAAATATTGATCGAAACCAGGTTTAATTGACTGTTTCAGTGAGGTCCCACATTACTACGTGATCCAAACCAGAAAACACCCAGGATCCGTTCAACAAGTATGTGAAGAATGCGAAAGTATGAGTCTGATGAGTGAAAATCCCAGGCCTAACCTAGACCTAACATGCGTTATCCTCAAAAATATTCATCGAAACCTGGTTTAATCGACTGTTTCAGTGTGGTACCACATTACTATGTGATCCAAACCAGAAAATAACCCAGCATCTGTTCAACGAGTATGTGAAGTGTGCGAAAGTATGAGCCTGATGAGGGCAAATCCCAGACCTAACCTAGACCTAACATGCGTTATTTTCTAAAATATTGATCGAAACCAGGTTTAATTGACTGTATCAGTGTGGTACCACATTACTACGTGATCCAAACCAGAAAAAACCCAGGATCCGTTCAACAAGTATGTGAAGAATGCGAAAATATGAGTCTGATGAGTGAAAATCCCAGTCCTAACCTAGACCTAACATACGTTATCCTCAAAAATATTCATCGAAACCTGGTTTAATCGACTGTTTCAGTGTGGTACCACATTACTATGTGATCCAAACCAGAAAATAACCCAGGATCTGTTCAACGAGTATGTGAAGTGTGCGAAAGTATGAGCCTGATGAGGGCAAATCCCAGACCTAACCTAGACCTAACATGCGTTATTTTCTAAAATATTGATCGAAACCAGGTTTAATTGACTGTATCAGTGTGGTACCACATTACTACGTGATCCAAACCAGGAAAAACCCAGGATCCGTTCAACAAGTATGTGAAGAATGCGAAAATATGAGTCTGATGAGTGAAAATCCCAGGCCTAACCTAGAGCTAACATGCGTTATCCTCAAAAATATTGATCGAAACCTGGTTTAATCGACTGTTTCAGTGTGGTACCACACTACTACGTGATCCAAACCAGAAAAAAACCCAGGATCTGTTCAACAAGTATGTGAAAAACGCGAAAGTATGAGCCTGATGAGGGCAAATCCCAGACCTATCCCAGACCTAACTTGCGTTGTCCTCTAAGATATTGATGGAAACCAGTTTTAATTGACTGTTTCGGTGTTGTACTTCATTACTACGTGATGCAATCCAGAAAAAGCCCAGGATCTAGCCATCAAGTATGAGAAATATGCGAGGGAATGAGCCTGATGAGAGCAAATCGCAGACCTAACCTAGACCTAACATGAATTATTCTCTAAAATATTGATCGAAACCAGGTTTAATTGACTGTTTCAGTGTGGTCCCACATTACTACGAGATCCAAACCAGAAAAAACCCAGGATCCGTTCAACAAGTATGTGAAGAATGCGAAAGTATGAGTCTGATGAGGGCAAATCCCAGACCTATCCCAGACCTAACATGCGTTATCCTCTAAAATATTGATCCAAACCAGGTTTAATGGACTGTTTCAGTGTGGCACCACATTACTACGTGATCCAAACCATAAAAAACCCAGGATCTGTTCATCAAGTATGTGAAAAACGCGAAGGTATGAGCCTGATGAGGGCAAATCCCAGCCCTATCCCAGACCTAACTTGCGTTATCCTCTAAAATATTTATCAAGACCAGGCTTAATTGACTGCATCAGTGTTGTACTTCATTACTACGTGATGCAATCCGGAAAAAGCCCAGGATCAGTTCAACAAGTATGTGAAGAATGCGAAAGTATGAGTCTGATGAGTGAAAATCCCAGGGCTAACCTAGACCTAACAAGCGTTATCCTCTAAAATATTTATCAAGACCAGGTTTAATTGAATGTTTCAGTGCGGTACCACATTACTACGTGATCCAAATCAGTAAAAACCCAGGATCTGTTCCACAAGTATGTGAAAAACGCAAAAGTATGAGCCTGATGAGGGCAAATCCCAGACCTAACCTAGACCTAACATGCGTTATTCTCTAAAATATTGATCGAAACCAGGTTTAATTGACTGTTTCAGTGTGGTACCACATTACTACGTGACCCAAACCAGTAAAAACCCAGGATCCGTTAAACAAGTATGTGAAGAATGCGAAAGTATGAGTCTCATGAGTGAAAATCCCAGACCTAACCTAGACCTAACATCCGTTATCCTCTAAAATATTGATCCAAACCAGGTTTAATGGACTGTTTCAGTGTGGTACCATATTACTACGTGATCCAAACCAGAAAATAACCCAGGATCTGTTCAACGAGTATGTGAAGTGTGCGAAAGTATGAGCCTAATGAGGGCAAATCCCAGACCTAACCTAGACCTAACATGCGTTATTCTCTAAAATATTGACCGAAACCAGGTTTAATTGACTGTTTCAGTGTGGTACCACATTACTACGTGATCCAAACCAGAAAAAACCCAGGATCCGTTCAACAGGTATGTGAAGAATGCGAAAATATGAGTCTGATGAGTGAAAATCCCAGGCCTAACCTTGACCTAATATGCGTTATCCTCAAAAATATTCATCGAAACCTGGTTTAATCGACTGTTTCAGTGTGGTACCACATTACTATGTGATCCAAACCAGAAAATAACCCAGGATCTGTCCAACGATTATGTGAAGTGTGCGAAAGTATGAGTCTGATGACTGAAAATCCCAGGCCTAACCTAGACCTAACATGCGTTATCCTCAAAAATATTAATCGAAACCAGGTTTAATCGACTGTTTCAGTGTGGTACCACACTACTACGTGATCCAAACCAGAAAATAACCCAGGATCTGTTCAACAAGTATGTGAAAAACGCGAAAGTATGAGCCTGATGAGGGCAAATCCCAGACCTATCCCAGTCCTAACATGCGTTGTCCTCTAAAATATTAATGGAAACCAGGTTTAATTGACTGTTTCAGTCTTGTACTTCATTACTACGTGATGCAATCCAGAAAAAGCCCAGGATCTAGCCATCAAGTATGAGAAATATGCGAAAGAATGAGCCTGATGAGAGCAAATCCCAGACCTAACCTAGACCTAACATGCGTTATTCTCTAAAATATTGATCGAAAGTAAGTTTAATTGACTGTTTCAGTGTGGTACCACATTACTACGTGATCCAAACCAGAAAAAACCCAGGATCCGTTCAACAAGTATGTGAAGAATGCGAAAATATGAGTCTGATGAGTGAAAATCCCAGGCCTAACCTAGACCTAACATGCGTTATCCTCAAAAATATTCATCGAAACCTGGTTTAATCGACTGTTTCAGTATGGTACCACATTACTATGTGATCCAAACCAGAAAATAACCCAGGATCTGTTCAACGAGTATGTGAAGTGTGCGAAAGTATGAGCCTGATGAGGGCAAATCCCAGACCTAACCTAGACCTAACATGCGTTATTCTCTAAAATATTGATCGAAACTAGGTTTAATTGACTGTATCGGTGTGGTACCACATTACTACGTGATCCAAACCAGAAAAAACCCAGGATCCGTTCAACAAGTATGTGAAGAATGCGAAAATATGAGTCTGATGATTGAAAATCCCAGGCCTAACCTTGACCTAATATGCGTTAACCTCAAAAATATTCATCGAAACCTGGTTTAATCGACTGCTTCAGTGTGGTACCACATTACTATGTGATCCAAACCAGAAAATAACCCAGGATCTGTCCAACGAGTATGTGAAGTGTGCGAAAGTATGAGTCTGATGAGTGAAAATCCCAGGCCTAACCTAGACCTAACATGCGTTATCCTCAAAAATATTAATCGAAACCAGGTTTAATCGACTGTTTCCGTTTGGTACCACACTACTCCGTGATCCAAACCAGAAAATAACCCAGGATCTGTTCAACAAGTATGTGAAAAACGCGAAAGTATGAGCCTGATGAGGGCAAATCCCAGACCTATCCCAGTCCTAACATGCGTTGTCCTCTAAAATATTAATGGAAACCAGGTTTAATTGACTGTTTCAGTCTTGTACTTCATTACTACGTGATGCAATCCAGAAAAAGCCCAGGATCTAGCCATCAAGTATGAGAAATATGCGAAAGAATGAGCCTGATGAGAGCAAATCCCAGACCTAACCTAGACCTAACATGCGTTATTCTCTAAAATATTGATCGAAAGTAAGTTTAATTGACTGTTTCAGTGTGGTACCACATTACTACGTGATCCAAACCAGAAAAAACCCAGGATCCGTTCAACAAGTATGTGAAGAATGCGAAAATATGAGTCTGATGAGTGAAAATCCCAGGCCTAACCTAGACCTAACATGCGTTATCCTCAAAAATATTCATCGAAACCTGGTTTAATCGACTGTTTCAGTATGGTACCACATTACTATGTGATCCAAACCAGAAAATAACCCAGGATCTGTCCAACGAGTATGTGAAGTGTGCGAAAGTATGAGTCTGATGAGTGAAAATCCCAGGCCTAACCTAGATCTAACATGCGTTATCCTCAAAAATATTAATCGAAACCAGGTTTAATCGACTGTTTCAGTGTGGTACCACACTACTACGTGATCCAAACCAGAAAATAACCCAGGATCTGTTCAACAAGTATGTGAAAAACGGAAAGTATGAGCCTGATGAGGGCAAATCCCAGACCTATCCCAGTCCTAACCTGCGTTGTCCTCTAAAATATTAATGGAAACCAGGTTTAATTGACTGTTTCAGTGTTGTACTTTATTACTACGTGATGCAATCCAGAAAAAGCCCAGCATCTAGCCATCAAGTATGAGAAATATGCGAAAGAATGAGCCTGATGAGAGCAAATCCCAGACCTAACCTAGACCTAACATGAATTATTCTCAAAAATATTGATCAAAACCAGGTTTAATTGACTGTTTCAGTGTGGTACCACATTACTACGTGATCCAATCCAAAAATAGCCCAGGACCCAGCCATGAAGTATGAGAAATATGCGAAAGTATGAGCCTGATGTGGGCAAATCCTAGATCTTACCCAGACCTAACATGCGTTATCCTCTATAATATTTATCAAGACCAGGTTTAATTGAATGTTTCAGTATGGTACCACATTACTACGTGATCCAAACCAGTAAAAGCCCAGGATCCGTTCAACAAGTATGTGAAGAATGCGAAAGTATGAGTATGATGAGTGAAAAACCCCGGCCTATCCTAGACCTAACATGCGTTATCCACAAAAATATTGATCGAAACCTGGTTTAATCGACTGATTCAGTGTGGTACCACATTAATATGTGACCCAAACCGGAAAAAACCGAGGATCTGTTCAACAAGTATGTGAAAAACGCGAAAGTATGAGCCTGATGAGGGCAAATCCCAGACCTATCCCAGACCTAACTTGCGTTATCCTCTAAAATATTGAACGAAACCAGGTTTAATTGACTGTTTCAGCGTGGTACCACATTACTACGTGACACAATCCAGAAACAGCCCAGGATCTAGCCATGAAGTATGAGAAATATGCGAAAGTATGAGCCTGATGAGGGCCAATCCTAGACCTAACCTAGACCTAACATGAATTATTCTCAAAAATATTGATCGAAACCTGGTTTAATCGACTGATTCAGTGTGGTACCACATTACTACGTGATCCAAACCAGAAAAAACCCAGGATCCGTCCAACAAGTATGTGAAGAATGCGAAAATATGAGTCTGATGAGTGAAAATCCCAGGCCTAACCTAGACCTAACATGCGTTATCCTCAAAAATATTGATCGAAACCTGGTTTAATCGACTGTTTCAGTGTGGTACCACACTACTACGTGATCCAAACCAGAAAAAACCCAGGATCTGTTCAACAAGTATGTGAAAAACGCGAAAGTATGAGCCTGATGAGGGCAAATCCCAGACCTATCCCAGACCTAACTTGCGTTGTCCTCTAAGATATTGATGGAAACCAGTTTTAATTGACTGTTTCAGTGTTGTACTTCATTACTACGTGATGCAATCCAGAAAAAGCCCAGGATCTAGCCATCAAGTATGAGAAATATGCGAAGGAATGAGCCTGATGAGAGCAAGTCGCAGACCTAACCTAGACCTAACATGAATTATTCTCAAAAAAATTGATCGAAACCAGGTTTAATTGACTGTTTCAGTGTGGTCCCACATTACTACGTGATCCAAACCGGAGAAAACCGAGGATCCGTTCAACAAGTATGTGAAGAATGCGAAAGTATGAGTCTGATGAGTGAAAATCCCAGGCCTAACCTAGACCTAACATGCGTTATCCTCAAAAATATTAATCGAAACCAGGTTTAATCGACTGTTTCAGTGTGGTACCACATTACTATGTGATCCAAACCAGAAAATAACCCAGGATCTGTTCAACGAGTATGTGAAGTGTGCGAAAGTATGAGTCTGATGAGGGCAAATCCCAGACCTATCCCAGACCTAACATGCGTTATCCTCTTAAATATTGATCCAAACCAGGTTTAATGGACTGTTTCAGTGTGGTACCACATTACTACGTGATCCGAACCAGAAAAAACCCAGGATCTGTTCAACAAGTATGTGAAAAACGCGAAAGTATGAGCCTGATGAGGGCAAATCCCAGACCTATCCCAGACCTAACTTGCGTTATCCTCTAAAATATTTATCAAGACCAGGTTTAATTGACTGTTTCAGTGCGGTACCACATTACTACGTGATCCAATCCAGAAATAGCCCAGGATCCAGCCATGAAGTATGAGAAATATGGGAAAGTATGAGCCTGATGGGGGCAAATCCTAGACCTAACCCAGACGTACATGCGTTATCCTCTAAAATATTTATCAAGACCAGGTTTAATTGAATGTTTCAGTGTGGTACCACATTACTACGTGATCCAATCCAGAAATAGCCCAGGAGCTAGCCATGAAGTATGAGAAATATGCGAAAGTATGAGCCTGACGAGGGCAAATCCTAGACCTAACCCAGACCTAACATGCGTTATCCTCTAAAATATTTATCAAGACCAGGTTTAATTGAATGTTTCAGTGTGGTACCACATTACTACGTGATCCAAATCAGTAGAAACCCAGGATCTGTTCCACAAGTATGTGAAAAACGCGAAAGTATGAGCCTGATGAGGGCAAATCCCAGACCTAACCTAGACCTAACATGCGTTATTCTCTAAAATATTGGTCGAAACCAGGTTTAATTGACTGTTTCAGTGTGGTACCACATTACTACGTGATCCAAACCAGAAAAAACCCAGGATCCGTTCAACAAGTATGTGAAGAATGCGAAAATATGAGTCTGATGAGTGAAAATCCCAGGCCTAACCTAGACCTAACATGCGTTATCCTCAAAAATATTGATCGAAACCTGGTTTAATCGACTGTTTCAGTGTGGTACCACATTACTACGTGACCCAAACCAGTAAAAACCCAGGATCTGTTCAACAAGTATGTGAAAAACGCGAAAGTATGAGCCTGATGAGGGCAAATCCCAGACCTATCCCAGACCTAACTTGCGTTATCCTCTAAAATATTTATCAAGACCAGGTTTAATTGACTGTTTCAGTGTGGTACCACATTACTACGTGATACAATCCAGAAACAGCCCAGGATCTAGCCATGAAGTATGAGAAACATGCGAAAGTATGAGCCTGATGAGGGCCAATCCTAGACCTAACCCAGACCTAACATGCGTTATCCTCTAAAATATTTATCAAGACCAGGTTTAATTGAATGTTTCAGTGTGGTACCACATTACTACGTGATCCAAACCAGTAAAAACCCAGGTTCCGTTCAACAAGTATGTGAAGAATGCGAAAGTATGAGCCTGATGAGGGCAAATCCCAGACCTATCCCAGACCTAACTTGCGTTGTCCTCTAAGATATTGATGGAAACCAGTTTTAATTGACTGTTTCAGTGTTGTACTTCATTACTACGTGATGCAATCCAGAAAAAGCCCAGGATCTAGCCATCAAGTATGAGAAATATGCGAAGGAATGAGCCTGATGAGAGCAACTCGCAGACCTAACCTAGACCTAACATGAATTATTCTCTAAAATATTGATCGAAACCAGGTTTAATTGACTGTTTCAGTGTGGTCCCACATTACTACGTGATCCAAACCAGAAAAAACCCAGGATCCGTTCAACAAGTATGTGAAGAATGCGAAAGTATGAGTCTGATGAGTGAAAATCCCAGGCCTAACCTAGACCTAACATTCGTTATCCTCAAAAATATTAATCGAAACCAGGTTTAATCGACTGTTTCAGTGTGGTACCACATTACTATGTGACCCAAACCAGTAAAAACCCAGGATCTGTTCAACAAGTATGTGAAAAACGCGAAAGTATGAGCCTGATGAGAGCAAATCCCAGACCTAACCTAGACCTAACATGAATTATTCTCTAAAATATTGATCAAAACCAGGTTTAATTGACTGTTTCAGTGTGGTACCACATTACTACGTGATCCAATCCAGAAATAGACCAGGATCCAGCCATGAAGCATGAGAAATATGCGAATGTATGAGCCTGATGTGGGCAAATCCTAGACCTAACCCAGACCTAACATGCGTTATCCTCTAAAATATTTATCAAGACCAGGTTTAATCGACTGATTCAGTGTGGTACCACATTACTATGTGATCCAAACCAGAAAATAACCCAGGATGTGTTCAACGAGTATGTGAAGTGTGCGAAAGTACGAGTCTGATGTGGGCAAATCCCAGACCTATCCCAGACCTAACATGCGTTATCCTCCAAAATATTTATCAAGACCAGGTTTAATTGATTGTTTCAGTGTGGTCCCACATTACTACGTGATCCAAACCAGAAAAAACCCAGGATCCGTTCAGCAAGTATGTGAAGAATGCGAAAGTATGTGTCTGATGAGTGAAAATCCCAGACCTAACCTAGACCTAACATGCGTTATCCTCTAAAATATTGATCCAAACCAGGTTTAATGGACTGTTTCAGTGTGGTACCACACTACTACGTGATCCAAACCAGAAAAAACCTAGGATCTGTTCAACAAGTATGTGAAAAACGCGAAAGTATGAGCCTGCTGAGGGCGAATCCCAGACCTATCCCAGACCTAACTTGCGTTATCCTCTATAATATTGATCGAAACCAGGTTTAATTGACTGTTTCAGCGTGGTACCACATTAATACGTTATACAATCCAGAAACAGCCCAGGATCTACCCATGAAGTATGAGAAATATGCGAATGTATGAGCCTGGTGAGTGCAAATCCTAGACCTAACCCAAACCTAACATGCGTTA